>NC_141136.1:115232297-115384551 GCF_053477565.2 Lygodium microphyllum
TACTCGAGCATGTAAAAAGGAAGCAGATGAGCATATCTAGACCCAAGGAGAACAAGGCATCAGTCTCAGGTCGTGTCTTTGTATATCCAAGAACCTACCAAGCTCTCACAAAGGCGACACTAAATCCTTTTCTACTTCTGCTCACTTTTATTTTCGCTCCAATAATTCATATTTAATTTTCGGCAAAATTTCACCCCCGTCAGGAAGACAATGCATTGGCCCAAGGTCTGACTCATCCCTAGGAACCTACTAGGCCTTTGCAATGCAATGATTATCTGCTTTTGTAATTCTCTCTTTCTCTTTCTTTATTCCTTATTTGAGGTTAGAACGCCTTTTTACACACCTCTAGATACTAGGTTTTCTAGAGATATTTATAATTTTCTATCTTTATTTTCAATAAGCTTCTCTATCTGCCTTACAACTAATAGAAACTCTTAGAAATAGATGCCTAGTAGTCTAGCAAGGTAGTCTAATGAGATAGGGTCACTAAGGACTACTCTCAAAAATAGCTCTTAGAGTGCTCGACAATGCAGACAACCGCTCAAACCTCCCTAGACTCATGTAACCTAACCTTCAGAACTTGAATGCTGGTCTCCCATAAAAAGAAAATAAATTCCCTACATACATATACACATATAGCACAAATGGAAAGAGCTTGTAAAGGAATGACATCACTTGGACTTGGCTAGAATAAGCTTCTGTACAGTTGGAGACTCTCCAGGTACTCCATCGAATCTGTTTAGTACAACACTAAGACAAGAAACCATTAATTGCACCTACATCAACCAAACAAATGGCCCTCTTGGCCTAATGAGATATCCAATTCATTGCAAAATAAATGGCCGCCTAATGAGATCAAAAAATAAATCCAAAAATAACGGCCCTCTTGGCCTTATGAAATTAAACATTAAATCCAACAAGAATAGGCCTCGTGGCCTATTGAAAACATAGCTATAAAGCACATGATTGAAAAAAAACCCTTGGCCCCCACATAAATCATACTGAAGTAAAAAACAAGACCAAGGGTATGGGTTGCTCACAAGTCCTACACTAAATGCATCAAATTATTAGCTAACCTCCTTGCATAAATGACAAGGGGTGTCCTATGAATATGTTGTTGAATGATCCAATGCATCCATGAAAGAATAGAAAGATCGTTAATCGCTACCTCACTCATCACACATACTAATCATCGACAACCACCATAACAAGTCATGTCAAGTAGTCCCCACAGTAATCTTGGGATAACAAGATTGGACAATTCTAAGAACCTTGCAAGGCAGCTCCACTGATGTGGAGCCAGCTAACAAGTCATTGTCTCAAAAATCTTAAGTATATCTAAGGCTACATGATGATGCGTTCGCAGAATGGGATCCCTCACACTATAAGTTGGCACTAAACTGCAAGTCTCCTTTCATCAATAAACGACGAATACCACCACATCGGGCTATATTTAGCCCCATGATTAAGTCCTTGCATTTATTATTAAAAGTGATGCCTAAAAAGACTCCCATTTTCATAACGACTCTACACTGGGGGTCTTTAATTACCATACCGACACTCGTATGTTTAGTGGGCCCTCGTTAAGCCCCATCAAAATACAAAGTATAGACATGTTCTTCATTGACAACCATGCTATACCAATTATTAGGGGATGTATGGGAGGTATAATCCCTCCTTCCTCGCTAAACTCAATAGGGATGCTTATAAGAATCCTACAATAATGGTGGCAGTAGAGCTTAATATCCCACATGAAAGGTCTATCTTTCCACTCAATAATATGATAACCCTTACTCCACAAGATCACTCGACCTAGATGGTAATGTTGCTCTAAATATAGATATTCAAGATAAGGAATAATTTTGCTCATCCGATTGTATTGGTACCTATTGCAAGTTTAAGCTGGATCCTGGAAGATTTGTAAAGGCACCAAGTTCAACGCCAATCCCTATACATAATAGGGCTTAAACTTATTAAAATTTAATTTGGTTTTAAACTCCACCCCTTGAAACTATGCTAAAAGGGCTATAGAGCCATTCTTTTATATACAAACAGTCTTATAAGGGCCATCCCATTTTGGTTCTAACTTGCTAGGAAATAACTCACGATGTGTATCATAAAATAGGACCAACTGACCCTTCACAAATTTATATATTTTAGGACGAAGGTCATGAAGCACCTTTATCCTCTTCTTCCCTACCTCTTGATGTAACAAAGCCTACAATCGTATCTCATCAAGATGTGCTAGGGAGGTCAACCTTTCTTGCAATGCTTTCTCTTCACCCAAAGAATGGTTCAATGCAAACCTCACAATGATGAGTAACTCAACTTCCAAGGGCAAGACACACTCTTTCCCATATACTAACTTAAATGGGCTGTGGCATGTTGCTCTCTTGAACATAGTATTATAAGCCTAGATAGCCACATGAAGTTTCTTGTCTTAGTCGGCTTACCCTCATATATAATTTTGGATCAAATCCCTACAAGTTACTTGTTGGTACTCTCTACTTGTCCATTCACTTAGGGTTTATATGGGATGGTTTTATTATGTTTAATTTTTAGATCTTTAGTCAAGGCTTCTATGAAGTTATTCAAAAAGCATGTCCCACGATTGGACACCAATTCTTTAGGTGGATCGAAACAATAGATAATTTGTTCCATAATAAAACTAACTATTTCCTTGGCACTGACCTTCATCATCATAGCTTGAGCTTCTAACCATTTTGTGAAGTAGTCTGTCACCACAATGATATAACACTTCTACATAGTAGATGAAGGATGCATAGGTCCAACAAAATCAATACTAGACTTCTCAAAGGGCAAAGGCACAAGGATAGGATTAAGCAGTTATGATTTTCCCTAGCATTGTTTCTCAGACAGACATCACAATGCTTAACATATGCAAAAGCATCTTGAAAAAGTATCAATCACCTACCAGCACGTAAAGCTTTCTGGGTGGTGAGCCATCCAACAAAGTGGCCTCCACATGTTGAATCATAACCTTCCTCTAGAATAAAGGATACCTCATATAGCACCATAAAACAATGATAAATCTCATCCACACCTTTTCTATATAAGATACCCAATATTATTAAAAAGTGAAGTGCTTTTTGCTTGATCTTCCTCTTCTCAAATTTAGAAAGAGTTTCCATTGGGTTGCCTACTCATTGCCTATTGATAGATAATGTGTGATAGATGCATACCATGGTGAAGTAGAGGCTGTATTAATGAATCGACTATAGTATCCCATGTATGAAACAAAACTATGAACTTTCCTAGGGTAAGTGGGTGGGCTTAGGGCCACAATAACAACCACCTTTTTAGGGTCGGTGGCAATACTAGCTGCACTCATAACATAACCTAATAGCAAACCATAAGGTACCCTGAATACATACTTTCAAGGACTCAATGCTATGCAATACTCATGACATCACTCAAAGCATGCATGTAGAACAATCAACTATCTATGAGGATTACGGTAGCTACTCTCAAATCATTTATGGAAACCTTTAGCTCTTTAGGGGGATATATCAACAAACATCTTATCAACCATTCTTTGCCAAGACCTAGGAGCATTACATAGGCCAAACTCCATCACATAGAATGCAAAAGTACCAAAAATTGTAATGTGAATGTCATCTTTAATTTATCCTCTTCAGCTATGGCCATCTAATTATAGCCCATGAAACAATCCATGAAAGAGTATATCTATCATCCTGCCAGCACAGCTGATCTAAAATCTGATCGATAAAGGGTAGAGGATAATAGTCATTCACCATTTACTTTTTCAATTTCTTAAAGTTGACATACATGCGAATTTTTTCTTTCTTTCTTATTACCACATGTGAGCACCATTTAGGTAATGCCCTTTCATCCACAGGCAATTAGGGTATGCATCCAAAATTATTCTCTTTAATCCATACTAAAAAATCAATCAACTAGTTGGGATATCCACTAAACAATCAGAATGTAATATCCATGGATGTCCAAGTAACAACTAATAGCTTGAGGCTCCCAGCAGATCGGATAACATGGAAGTTAATGATCCACTCAATATTAGCAACCATCACATGTACTTGTGCTACCATTTCTTTTGGTTGCCTTAAGGCTATCATCCGGCATGTTTAAAATTGTCATGATATCCTTTTGGATTGGTAGACCTAGCCTCTCTAATAAATCTATACTCATAATGTTTATGGATGAGCTAGAGCCCACCACTACATTTTTTATTAGGATTCCATCAACATATGCCTATACCCTAGGGCAATGCTTCTCTACATTATCCCACCATTCACTACCCACTCAATGGGCACCAAAAGATTCTACAACGTAACCGATCTGTATGATTTTCCTGAACTCCTTTACAAATGTTTGGTGACAATTGGATTAGTTGTAGAAAATTCACATCTGGTTTGAATTCATATAGGGTGTTTGCTAGGTCAAACTCACAAAAGTTTGCCGCTACTCTCCTTTCTTTTTACGCCATCTACTCTTTTGGCTTCTTGATAATCCCAATACCCTCCTTTTCTTTCAATTTCAGTTTCCATTTGACCATAGGCTCCTCCAAAACACTATCATTTTTAAGAGGACCCGCATGGGCATCCAACAACCTCTTATCATCCCTCCGAGATTTAGGATTAACTTTGCTTGTACTACTAGGTTCATCTTTCTGAGCGTATTTTAGTTTCTAACCCCTAGTTACTACCTTAACATAGTTAGGAGATAAATTCTCAATGATTGGCAAAGTTTCAACCGGACTTACCCCACCGAGCATTTCCTTGAGTGTGGCTTTACCCCTTTACAAAATTTTCTGAGGACCCTCTCCTTTAGTATTTGCACAATGGTTCATATGCCCAGGTTGCTGACTACCTTACTAGAGAGAACTAACCCTATTCCAAAAGATTGTGGGTAAGTGACCAAACTTCCCACATATATCACATTTGACATTAGGACAATTATGAGGGAAATGCTACCCACCACACTACTTACAACTGAATCATGATGTGCCCATATCATCAGGCTTTCTAGTATCCTTCTGATTTTGCTAGCGCTTTAAAAAATTAACATCTACAATGATTTGGCGGTATTGCTCAATGATCATATCTATATAAAATTTCATCATATCTTTTACTTCCTTTACAATGTTTGATGCAAAGGACTCATAACCCATGGCTTCAGGAGCTACCCCCCACTAGGTTGCACAACTTACAAAGGGGGTGCTACCTGTATTGACCCTTGGTTTAAAAAAGGACCTCTTTGGTTAGCTGTTGGCTTAATGACATTTGGAGAAGCTGGCAACAAATGCTATTCTACATCATGCTTCCACTCCCATTCGAGTTGGTCACAGGGATACTGATAACACCTTGATCTCCACTCACCAATCCCAAATTATTTCAAGGACTAAGACTCAAATTTAGATTTGTCCTCAATGCATAGGTTGCTTGTAATGTAAGTAGGACGCTACTTCCTCTGCTTAGGTTATAGTAGTATCTATATCCACTAGAGGATGGGCAGCAGGTGGGATAGGGATAGAGGCTTGCAATTTGCAAAAGACCTCTTTCATCTTCTTGGTATATGCTTGGGAATTTTCATGGGGCTCTTGATGTGTCACATTTAGCATACGCAGCTAATATTTTCAACCTCTCTCAAAGGGCAAATTCCCTTTGAAAGGCTACAAAGAAAAAATCGATTATGGTTATAGTACCAGCTTCTAAGCCATGATACAACATTGCAGCCCTCCCTTTTAGGGTCATGTTAAAAGAACATCATTAGATGTCCCTCATCTTGAATTCAGCAATTAAACATGATTTTTTAGAACTTACTTATGTGAAGCTCTGCATCTTTCTATACTAACCCATTAAAGATAGGTAGAGGAAAACTAGGGTTGGAAAATTTGGCATTCTTGCACGAATTGCAATAAGTTGCACCATGATGATAACTAGATTTACTATAGATTGGTTGATCCTTTTTTGCCTCCGATAGTGGACCAAGCAGTTGAGCAAGAAAGGGCTGCTATAAATGCAACAAAAACAATCCTAAGATGGTTGTTACAAACCCTCCAAGGGAGTAAGACTAATGATCTTATGCCTAAACATACTAGAAAGGCTGCTAGATAGGCTGCTCATGATGCAATGGGGGCGTGTTTTATGGAAAATTTGGAAGTAGATGCTTTTCTTGATGGGCATGCATTCATGAGCTCATTTTTGAATGAGGATGAGGCTACTTCATTTGATGATGATGACATAATGTCTTATAGATGGATTTCCATAATAACACTTATGGTTTATCTAATGAAACTACTTCTAGTGATATGTGGCTTTTGAAAAAGAGGTTTATGGGTAAGGGTAGATGTAGATTCTTTAGTTGGATAACCAATTGCCTTTTGAGGATGGCCCCGAGTGTTTAGATACAAAGTCTTCATTACCTTGATGAGAAGTTTATATCATGTGTGTTTAATAATCTATGTCTAAAATGTTCTTGTGGGGGTCAATAGGATTTGTTGTAGGCATGGTGAAATGAAGGGGTTACTCAACCTCAAGGCATCAGGGGAGGGGAAAAAAGAATATTATGGAGAAATTAGTGAAGCAAGAAGGGAGGATTGATATTACTCCAATTGAGGTAGGTGATGATAATCCCAATCCAAAAGAAACTGAAATAGGTGATGATCAAGATACTAGAACTTCCAATGTTGGGGGGGAACAAAGAGCAATAGGAGTTAGATAATGATTGTGTTATTCCTCAAGCTATGGCAAAACCTTATAGTTCCAAATTCCTTGAGACACTGGCAATCAATCCAAGTAGGGTTCCCCCCTTTGTTTCTTTGTGTTGACGTATATGCAATCAAAGGGTGAGGGAGCTTAGATAAGATTTATCTTTGTTGAAGGTTGCATTTGAGAATGAGGGTTACATACCCACCAAAGGCTCTTTTACCCTCTCTTTAGCCTTGCCAAATGGAACACAACAAGAGGTGGATGACAACATTGTCTTTAAGTGGGACAAAATTTTCCAATTAGTAAATGAGGAGTTTGAAAAGGGGTTGGAAGGAAATGAGGATTGGTGCATCCTAAGGCAAAAAAAATGTTTTATGTTTGGGAGGGAAACCACATGACTGTGGCATGGATGTAGAGTATTAATGAGCTATATAGAAACAATAAGGCAAGACATGTGAGAGTGCATTCATAGTTCATTTCACCAAGCCCAAAGATGAGGTGCTCTTGATTGCAGCTTTGTAAAGATTCAACTTGTAAGTTGTTTGTGGTATTGGTTTCTTCTCTCTACTTAAATATGTATGGTACTTTTTGTAACTACTTTCACATTCATGGGTTTCAAATATGTCATTGATGTTGTAGATCTAATTATATTTATATTATGAGTGGGGTACATATGTGTGGTTATAACTTTTTAGGCTAAACGAGGATGTGATTGTGATCACAAACCTCAAGGAATACTTGTTCCATACAAGTACCTTGTGTTCATGTGATGAACAAGAATTGATTGATAGATTCATTGATGAGGAGGAAATGTCTATTCAAAAATCACAGGCCTTGGAAGAAAGCATAAGAAGAAGAGTGTGCTAACCTCTTACCTGTCCATCCTTGATCGTATGGTTTATGCAATGAGTTGTAGACTTTTGTTTTGTGATTTATGTCTCTTGTAAATTTTTGTTTACATTGGTCCTCCTTTCTTATTTTTAGGATAAGTGGAATGCTCATTTTGAAATGGCATGCAAAAATATCTCTTCCAATCTTCCAAAGGACGAGATTGAAGCAAAGGTGAACCGTAAGAAAGGCAATCACCAAAACATATAATAGGAAAATGACACATGTAACAAGTTTTAAAGTTTGTAGTTTTACTTCTAGATATGCTACTCATACATAGAAAATGTCCTATTCAATCAAGGTTATGTATTTCTAGATTTTGGCTATGGTAAACCCTTCATTGGGCAATGACTAGTTTCAAATACTATGGAAACTTCCCTTTGAAGACATGAAGTTTAAGATAACAATATCGAAGTTGATTGCTTCAGTTGCATGTTTGATGCAAAAGAAATTATCACTCCTGTCATTGCTTGGTGCAAATGAGACTTTGAGGCAGAGCTATGGGGTGCCCATAGGTGAACATTTCTTTATACTATGGTTGGCAAAGGAGATACGAATGGATTATGTCTAGGAAGAGGCTTCTCAATTGTTGAAGCAAGTTATTGAGTCAAATGCTGCTAGAGGGAGGATTAAGCTTCCAAATGAGCCAACATTAGATCAATTCTTCCTGGACATCATGGCTAGATATAGAGGAGTACTTTTACTTCCACACTAGAAAAAGATGTATGTGGTGGCTACTCTTGCAACCAAGCATGTAGACATGCAAAATTCCTCAAGTCGACTGCTGGTATATAGGTTAGTATCCTATTTGTTAGATATTTTGAATGAATATATTTGATAGTTGACATATTTTTTATTCTTGGGATTGGGTTTCTTATTACATTACTTGGGATGAAGAAAATTCCATCATTACCTTGCAAGGCTTGGATAATCTTCTCTCCTCCCACATATTACATGTATATCTCAAAAATTTTCAAGGAGGATAACAAGCTAGACGGTTCTTTCATATTGTCTGACTGGGAGCGCAACCATTGCCCTTGGTGATTAGACATTAAAAAATGTGATTTCTTAGAGGAAGAGGAGACCTATCTTAGGCTTGAAGGGAGAATGCAAGCCAAATTCAAGCTCTTCAGGTAGTTTCAACGATGAGCAATAGTGAAATAAGCAAATCAAAGAGAAATCAAAGGTTTAGAGACTAACGAAGCACATTAAGGTCGGATGCGATCGGATCTAGGGAAGGGTATGCTTTTAAATCAAGATAATTCATTATTTTTGGAAATTTTATATATTTTCTTTCTTTTTACTTGTTTGTATGTAAGACCCATTGGGATGTTGTTTATGTGGATTCTACGCATTTAACTACTTCCATCCTTTCTTACAAGAAGATGGGTCACATGGAGTTGCACCATGTGCCCCTTGAACATTTTCATGAGCTTGCAAATAAAAACCCTTAAAGTCACACATATGTGTGGCAATATGATTATATTTATTTAGCAGGAGAATTGCTTGCTAGAAATTTCCAAGAGGGTTTTGAGCTGATGAGAAAGTTCTATCTAGAGATGGATGGTGGAAAGAAGCTAAGAAATTCAAAGCTAAGCTCTTGGAGTGTGGAGTATTGTTTTATTGATCTTCCCACAAGCTCCCATGTAGTGGGTTTTGATGACATTCCTCCTTGGAATAGGATGTCAAGCGAGCATATCCAGTTAGCATTAACAATGGCAAGTGCAATTATAGATGACTTGAGATGGGTGCTTGTTATTTTTATCCTTTCATGCCTTAGAGTTGTGGAGAAAATGGCATCACGTGTAGGATTGGAATAGGTCTCCAATGAGCAATGGTGTGTTCAGAGCCTTACTCAAGCACAACAAAATGTGGAGTCTCCTTCAAGGTATGAAATGTTTTTTCTCAATTGCTTATTAGTAATTCCTTTTTTGTTATATTGTACTTAAGTGTCTTTGTGTTTATATAGAGTCAAGTTTTTTATGTGATGGCTTTCCATAAGGTTGTAAAAAGAGTCCAAAATATAACATAGAGGTTGCCTCAAAGGTAGGAAAAATAATAAGTATACCCTTGTTTGATAATGATATTTATGTATAAGTTTCAATGCTAACTAAGTACTCAAAAGGTAGTTCTGTGTTATGATGGCACAAGTTGGGGATGCCTTGTAGGAAGATTCGATAGAAGATGTCATCTACCATTATTTTCCCTCTTCTTTGAAAGCACGACGTGATGGAAAAAGTGGTAGTTGGCATGGGCCACTAGAGAAAAGTGCCTCACATATGTTGCTATTCATGGATGCATTTTTCCCTCCTAGTGGTTGTGTACTTGAGCTTGGATGTGGAACTTCTCCTTGCATGAAGGAAACCATGCATATGGATACCCTTGCATGGTGATAGAGAGTGATGCTAAGATATGTGATAAGAATTTTCTTCCTTTTGTCAATGGTTACTTATGACACATATGCAATTGGAGCTATGGACATTGATACTGAGGATGAGGAAGATGCTAAAGTGTTCGTGTGTGATGTCCCATCTGACTAGTAAATGAATGAGTCCAATCCCTTAAGTGTATCTTGGTAATATTATTTTCTACAAATGAATTGACCCATCATAGCTATTAGCCATGTTATGCAAAGGACATGGCCAGCACATGGCAAGTACTGCAAAATATGATACATGCAACAGAAGAAGAAGACTCAAGTGTGTTTTCATTGTTGAGACAATACAATGGAGGATTGAGTTTTGTTGCCTTTATGGTTACCAATAACTATGCAAGCTTATAAATTTTAATGACGCTTCAATTTCTATCATTCATAACGAGAGTGCCAGTGTGATGCTATTTGTGCTCCACTATGTTCAATGTTTTATAATCAGCAGTAGAATAGCACCAATGTTATGTTACTTTTACTCCACTCTATTTGATGTTTTATTATTGATAGTGAAAGTATTATGATATGTTTGCAAAGGTGGATGTGCTACATGGTCATTAATAGCAGAATAGTACCAGTGTTGTACTATTTGTAATCCACTCTATTTGATGTTTCATTGTTAATAGTGGAAATGCATGATATGTTTGGAAAGCTGAAAGTGCTTCATGTGCTTCAAATTCCATATCTTGTACTTGTAATGGAACACCAACTATGTTACATCATATAGCTTTCTATATTGTGGGTGAATATAATAGCACATGGTTGTTTTCTTTGAGAAACTATATTTGTTAATTCTTCATAAATACTTGCTCATGCGTGACTTGCTTGCCACTTTTTTCTCACCATGTGAATATATTCTTTCTTGGCTATCCAAGGTGCAAAAATCCAGAGCCTTATCTACTACTAAGATAGAGTATATTACAATCATTGAGGCGTGTAAGAAGGCCCTATTCTTAGGCCATCTGGTAGCAAACCTTAGTATTATTGTTACTTCTACACTGCATTCAGATTCTATGAGTGCCATTCAGTTGGCCCGTAATTCAATCTTTTGTGAGAAGACTATGTACATTGTGGACACGCTATCACTCCATTAGAGGTGGTAGATGACAAGCCTATTGAGCTTGTCAAGATCTCAATTGACAAGAATCCTAAAAATCTATACACTAAAAGTCTCTCAATGGAACGTTTTGCCTTTCTAAGAGGTTGATGGACGTAAGATGAGATGACGTCTTTCCTTATCTTGTTATACTCTATGTACATATTGTACTTTTCTCTCTCTTTTTTTCTTTTACTCCTTACTAAGGTACATTCTTCTTTAAGTGCGAAGTTGTTGGTGGGGGTAAAGGCATCTATACCTAGCCGCCCGTATTTAATCACTATACACTATATCCACACACATGTACACTACAAGTGGTGGATGCTCATCATTGTCACTCTATTCTTTATTCGTTCAATGACTATGGAATAAGGGAAGGTCAGTCACACATTATGACTGTTGGAGTTCCCACATATGGTGTCTCTCTCTCTCCATCTCTTACTTCATCTACCATAGCTCTTGCTTTCACTTGTGTGCTTCCACTTGAGCTCTACCTTTCAAGGGGTTTTAAAAAGGAGAGCTTTATATTCTATCTTTGGAGCTTTTCTTAATGGAAGAAGGAAAGCTTCAAAAATTAAGGGTCCATTAAATAATTGCACTTTATTTTCTATAATATTAACCATTTAAATTTTGGAAACACTAGTTTCAAATTGATTCCATTTGACAATTTCAATGGCATTTGATCAAATTACCTTTCATTGCTAGTAAATTCATGATGCGATGAGAGGGACTATTTGCTAGATTATATGATCCCAAAGAGGATTTCGTATATCACAATCTTACAATCCAAGTTAGGTAGACACTAAGCTTTGCTGTAGGATATCTGAAAGGTGAGAAGGATTGAAGCTTGCACGCGAGCTATGGCGGGAGAGCAAGAGCAAGAGAGAGAGAGACAATAAATGGGAACTCCAACAGTCACAATGTGTGACCGGGCCTTCCTTTATTCAAACTGTCACTAAAAGAATAAAGAATAAAGTGATGTGACGGGCACCCGCCACCTGCAGTGTGCAGTGGCGGGTACTGTCAGTGTAGTAATACACGGGGCAGCACGGCGGAGGCGCCTTTACCCCCAACAACCTCCCACTTAAAGGCGAATCTGCCTAATGAGAGAGAAAAGAAAAAAAAAAAGAAAAGACAGTACAAATGTACATAGGTACAAGGGATGAGGAAAGGCGACATCTCATCCAACGCCCATCAACCTCCTGAGGAAGGCAAACCGCTCAGTAGTGAGGCTCTTCGTGAGCAGATCTGCAGGATTCTCGTCAGTGGAGATCTTGACAGAGTCAACAGACTTGTCCTCCACGACACCACGTATGAAGTGATACCTCACCTCAATGTGTTTCGTCTTCGCATGGAAGACCGGATTCTTAGCCAACTGAATGGCACTCATAGAATCTGAATGCAGTGTAGGTGTAGCATCAATCCCAAGGTCAGCAACTAGACGGCCTAAACATATGGCCTCCTTGCAAGCCTCAGTGGCTGCAACATACTCGGCCTCAGTGGTAGACAAAGCCGTACACTTCTGAACCCTGGACATCCAAGAGACAGCCCCTCCAGCATAGGTGAATACATAGCCAGAAGTGGACTTCCTACTATCTGCATGTCCTGCATAATCGGAGTCAGTGTACCCCACGACCCCTGTATCCTGGCTGCCATAGCAAATACACATATCTGCTGTGCCCTTCAGGTACCTCATGATACCCTTCACAGCATCCCAATGTCTGCTGCCAGGTGTAGCCATATAGCGTGCCACAACACCAACTGCATGCGCAATATCTGGACGAGTGGCTATCATGGCATACATCAAACTGCCCACGGCTGAAGCATAAGGGATCTTGGCCATCTCGGCCCTCTGCTCATCTGTCTGCAGACAATCGGCCTGTGATACCTTCACATAAGAAGGTAATGGACAGCCAATAGGCTTTATGTCCTGCATGCGGAAGCGCTTAAGGACTTTATGAAGGTACTCCCGCTGTGAGAGATACAAAAGCCCCTGATGCCTATCGCGCTTAATGCGCATCCCAAGTATATGTGAGGCCTGTCCCAAATCCTTCATCTCAAAGATCTTCTTCAGCTGAGATTTAAGAGCATCTAGCTCATCATGAGCTTTCCCTGCTATCGGCATATCATCAACATAGAGTACCAAGATAAGCAAACTGCCATCACGGGCTTTCTTCATGTAAAGACACGGATCCATAGCACTCCTGCTATAGCCCTGTGACTGCATAAAGGCATCAAACTTATGATACCATTCCCTAGGTGCCTGCTTCAAGCCATACAAGCTCTTCTTCAACTTGCACACTAGGTGCTCCCTTCCAGGTTCTGCAAAGCCCTTAGGCTGATCCATATAGATCTCATCATGCAAGTCCCCATGTAGAAAAGCCGTCTTGACATCCATCTGATATAGATCTAAGTCAAGCTGTGCAACCAAAGCCAAGACTAAGCGCAGGGTGGTCATCTTAACCACAGGAGAGAAGACCTCATCAAAGTCCACACCATGTTCCTGCTTAAAACCCTTTGCTACCAATCTAGCCTTGTATGCCGGCTTGGGGTGTCCAGGGGTACTTTTCAGCTTGTACACCCACTTGCATGGCAAAGCCTTCTTGCCCTTAGGCAAGGCAACCAAATCCCAAGTCTCATTCTTATGTAGGGAGTCTATCTCAGACTGCATAGCCCTCTCCCAGGAGTGACTGTCACCCCTGCGCATAGCCTCATCATAAGTGAAAGGCTCTCCTGCATCTGTAACCAAAACATAATGCATAGAGGGCTGAAATCTGTCAGGTGGACGTCTGTCTCTAGCAAACCGTCTCACCGCAGGCTCTACTGCCTGTCTAACTGCCTGTCCAACACCCTGGCCCTGTGGAGGAACTGCTGCAGGCTGTAGTACTGGCTGTGCTGGAGCTCTAGGCTCCTCCTGAAAGATCACTCTACGGATCTCAACCACCTTCTCAGGCTGCCTGTCCATCTTGTCTTCATGGAAGACGACATCATGGCTGCGTACTATTTTCCGTGCCTACGGATCCCATAGGCGATAGCCCATCTCTCCTGACTCACCATAGCCAAGGAATATGCATTTAATGCTCTTTGGATCCAATTTACTCCTCTTGTCCTTGGGCACATGGCAGAATGCCTCACATCCAAAGACACGGAGATGCGCATAAGAGGGTGGCTTACTAGCCCAAACTTCCTCTGCAACCTGGAAATCCAATCCACTGGAAGGCGATCGGTTTATGACATGCACTGCCGTACTAACTGCCTCAGCCCAAAAACTCTGGGGTAGGCCTGTATGGCTAAGCATAGAGCGCACACACTCCTGAATAGTCCTGTTCATGCGCTCAGCCAAACCATTCTGGGGTGGGGTGTAAGGGGCGGTCAACTGACGCTTAATACCCCTGTCATCACAAAACTGCTCAAAAGCATGCCAGACATATTCTCCCCCATTGTCAGTCCTAAGGCATTTCAGCCTATACCCAGTCTGGTTCTCAACAAGAGCAAGCCAACGCTGAAAGACTGCCAAGACATCGGACTTTTGCTTTATGGGATAAGCCCACACTTTCCTAGAAAAATCATCAATGAAGGTAACAAAGTACTTCGCGCCACCCATAGACATGCAAGGCATAGGCCCACAAACATCGGAATGCACCAATGCCAAGGGCTCACTCATGCGTGGCCTACCCGATTTCTTATGCGTAGACCTATTCTGCTTACCATAAAGACAATGATCACACGAGTCAAAACATGCATAATCCAAAGGCGGAAGATACTACAAACCAGATAACATTTTCATTCCCTTTAAAGACATATGCCCCAAACGGGCATGCCAAAGTGATACATGTGGGATAGAGCCCACTGCCAAAACATGGTCTACAGAAGACCCAGATACAACAAGAGGATAGAGGCTACCAGCCTTGGCACCTCTAGCAAGCACAAGTCTGCCTTTGGTGATCTTCCAGGCAGAATCCCCAAAACAGACATGAAACCCTGCATCATCCAACTGTCGCTGCGCGTAAGCGCAGGTACATGACGTACATCCCTGAGCAAAAAGGAACTGCCAGTGGAAAACTGCAACTGAATATCTCCACAGCCCACAATATCAAGAGACCTGTCATCTCCAAGTCTGACTGATCCAGATACAGTACGGTAAGAGTGAAACCACTCACGGTAAGGCGTCACATGGAAGGACGCACCTGAATCCAATAACCAGCACTGTGCATACATACTAGGTGTCTCAGTCAAGTGTGAAGCATCAGAAGAACTAGCTGCAAGTATGAACTCATCACTACCATCGGAATCCTTGGTCTGCATGACATTAATTTCTTCAATCTTGACGCTGGACTTCGCAGGTACTATGCTGCGATCAGAGGACTTCTCTTGCACTTTCTCTTTGCCCTTATCCTTGCGCTTCTCATTGCGCAACTCATGACACTGTGGTCTGATATGGCCCTTTTTCCCACAATGATGACAAGTGACATTAGCGTTGCACCCACGCGACTTACTACGCGACTTTCCACGAGATTTAGACCGACCCTTCTGCGAGTCACGGCCTCGGCCATTACCACGGTCATACCTGTCATTCCTGCCTCTAACTGTCAAAGCATGACTACCACGAGAGGCATCCAAGTTTTTGCGATTCACCTCTTCCTGAAGAAGAGCACTCTCAACATCTGCCAATTTTAGAGTAGCACTAGAGGCACAAAGAGCAGTACGGAAAACATCCCATGACTCATTCAAAGTCCCAAGCAAGAAAAGAGGAGTTACTTCCTCTCCAAAGGTGATATCCTGTGAAGTCAGGTTCTTCAGTATAGCATGGAACTGGCTCAAGTGAGCAGACATAGTCGCATTATCCTTCATGCGCAGATCCATAAGCTGCTTCAACCAGTACATCTGGCTCGCCGGACTTTTCTTATCATAAAGATTCTTGATCTTATTCCATAGATCCCATGCACTCTGTGCTTCCTCAAATACATTATAATGTACCTGTTCAGTGAGAGACAATACAATCGTGGACTTGCATAGCTCATCAAGTTCAAGCCAGTCATCATTGTCCATAGTTTCAGGCTGCTCCCCACTCAACCGAAGTGGCTTAATCTGAGATTTCTGCATCAAAACCTGCCATATTTGACTCTTCCAGTAAGAGTAGTTGGTACCATCCAACTTTTAATGTTAAAGATGGCACTATCATGCGAAGATGACGCCATTATGCAGGCTGGAAATGCCCAAACAGTCCAAAACTGCCTGTTGTTTTACTGCAGAAACTGCCCAAAAATGACCAAAACAGGGGTCCAAAGGGCGAGCAAAGTGTGCCAAAAGTTGCTGCCCACTTAGTACTAGGTGCGGTACACCAAATCAAGATATTTCAGCGTGAAAAGTACACCTCAGTCCACCAATAACTGCTTGCTGTAATAAATTGCAGGTATGCAGTCTAGAGAGCAAACTGTCCCAAAATAGGATCCAATGTCAAGCAAACAATGCTAGGTCCAAAGCTGGCATGAAACGGACATAAGCAAGGCCAATGACAGTGAAAAGAACATGAGCTCAACACCGAAGCATATCAAAATAACATCTGCCAGTGAAAGGCACACTCCCAGACACTCTAGACAAAGTGTTCCTGTAACTGCCAAAACCTGACACAAATAGGTGTCTGCTCAAAGAGAAAGATCCAAATATGAGACTCAGCTCATAAGCATCCTGTGAACCAAGAGTACATCAATGCATATCCATAAAGATCAGAGTATGATCCCAAAGTCTCAATGCGTATGTAGCTGCTCAAGACATAAACTGCTCCAAATACATGTAAGTGCTCCAATAGCATGCAACTGTCAAAGGTCAAGCAAGCATGTAAAATGCTCCCACTGGCACAAAAGGCATACAAAGCGAGCTCAAAAGCTCAAACAACCCAAGAGAAAGCACCAGTGATAAGTGACCCTGCCAATGCATCAAGCGCATCCAAGAGAGCATGACATACATGAAGCACCGGTCGTATTAACCATGAAGCAATACATAAGCCCAAATAAGCTCTCGGTCAACTCAATGACATCCAAATAGCAACCAAGATCAGTGATCAAGTAAGCTGGGAATGCTCAAATACATCCAAATCCAAGCTCCAAATGTCGGTATGGCATACACGAACCAAATAGCATATGTCACGAACCAAAGCATGTAATGCAAAAGCCTAACTGTCAAGCAGAGACATGAGGCATAGGCGATCCACGAGCATGCCAAGTCGGTCCAAATGCCAGTGAAGCCTAATGCGAAGCTCAAAAGCATCCCATAATCTCATACATATGCTCCAAGCCGTCCCCAAATGTCAGTGACATCATGCCAAATCTCAAAGCATACATCTGGTATCGGTAGGTAAGTGCCAAAGCCTGTAAAGTACCTTCAGCCCACTGTTATTCCAGCATGTATTTACTGTTCTAAACAGTAGATTTCAGCCCCGAATTCAAGCCAAAATCATGGTCAAACCAAATACATACATCCCCAATACATCCGGGTAGGAAGTAGACCGCATACGGGCATCAAATAAGGTAACCGGAGTAGAGTATAAGCATCAAATGCCAATGCCAAGTGTGGCTGCCCTATTTCCAGCACTGTATAACAGTAAATAACAGTCCCAAATCAGCCAATATTTTAGGCCAAAATCATGCCATAATCATGTGCATACATTCCCAAGGCACTAGGCATCATGTAGACCGCATACGGGCATCAAATAGCACAACCGGAATGGAGTATAAGCAACAAATGCTAATGCCAAAGGTGCTGCCCTGTTTTCAGCCTGTTATGACAGTTTATGACAGTCCCAAATCTAAAGAGATCAGCCCCGAATGATCAAGACCAATGCCCAAAGCTTGAATGACATCAAACATGAAGTCTATAGCCCTCTTGATCAAGGTAGAGAGCAAGAAGCAATGGCCAAGTGTGGAGCTGAAGTAGATGAGTGCTCACAGCCTGGAAAAAAATAATGCAATCTGCCCTGTTGGTGCTGAACTTGCTGCTGCTCCACATGGGCTGAAAAGGGGGTAATGGGGGAATCAAGAAGGGCCTATCAAAGGCCTATGACAAGCCTCTTTGAGCCTTCATAGGTGTAAGGCACAATATGAGGGGAATAAACTTCAAGGGTTTGAAGCCATGGCTGCCCTTGATGTTTGCAACCTGTAGACTAAAATAAAACCCTAAAAGAATGATCAAATACCTCAGTATCAATGCCTTGAAGGTGCCTCAATAGGCTGGGAAGGTGCTCGGGAAGCCAGGGAGTGACGGGAGCTCGGGGAGATGGGATATGGCTGCCGGGATGGAGATCCAATGCGTGAAGCGAGTCGATGCGAAGGTCGGGAAGCACCGAGTCGAGCTCGAGCAAGAGAATGCCAAGCTCTGATACCAATTGAAAGGTGAGAAGGATCGAAGCTTGCACGCGAGCTATGGCGGGAGAGCAAGAGCAAGAGAGAGAGAGACAATAAATGGAAACTCCAACAGTCACAATGTGTGACCGGGCCTTCCTTTATTCAAACTGTCACTAAAAGAATAAAGAATAAAGTGACGTGACGGGCACCCGCCACCTGCAGTGTGCAGTGGCGGGTACTGTCAGTGTAGTAATACACGGGGCGGCACGGCGGAGGCGCCTTTACCCCCAACAATATCTCTTTCAAGTGTCTTGACTTGCATGTAAATAAATTATAGAATTGTGCAAAGTCTACCAAATGAATGGAAAACAAGATTAAGGAAATCTAGAATCACACACACACACACACACACATAGATATATGCATACATCATACACACACACATAGACATGCATACATACATACATATTAAGTAGACAAAAATTAATTCTTTAGTTTGGTTGTATGTAAGTTGAAACTTGATAGATATATATTAGACATCAAACTGTTAGAATGTATATATATACAGTTTTAAATTCATGTAACTGTATAATTTTTTTAATATAATACTTGATTCTAAAATGAGCCAAACTTCCAATACTTGAATGTAAGCTTTTTGCAATAGTTTCTTGTACATATGTGTGTAAGCTACATGTGAATACTAAAAACAAAATTTATTATACTTGCTTTCTTGCTTTTAGAAAGGCTTCACAGTGACTCCTAGGAAAGTGTTACTCCTAGGAATAAGTGTTAAATAGGTTAGAAATGGCTATGAAGTTTGACATACTAGATGGGAGCTTTAGTAGGTTAAACATTAAGCTAAGACTCAAATATTCTCAACTCTAGATGATTTGAAAGGGCTGCCATTTTGAATATCATTACTTTTTTATGTTGCTTCTTCCACAAGTTGTGCAAGAAATATTGACATCTTGCTTCCAAAAAATGGCACAAAAGTAGGGAAGCTTTTCTAGAAAGGAATACAATGTGCCTTAGTTGTGAACACTAGAGAGGGTGGGCTAAGTGACAAATCCAAAAGTGGAGTGATCACTCAACATCTAATGACCTTGCTTTGTATATGATTTTGGTTGAACTTGTAATACATTTCCCCTGCCTTAATGATGAGGATATAGGAATTGGGTTTCCAACTAACATTAGAAAATCGTCGGGGAATATGGACTCCAAATGAGCCTTTTAGATTCATATTTAATTAATTCTCTAATTTTTTATAGAAGAATGAGGTGTATCAATGAGAGATGGGGTGGTATGCACATTCTATGCACTTCCTTTTCCACCCTGGCCCACCAATTTGGTTTTGTTCACAAAAGGAATGGTTTTGCCAAAGGAGAATCTTGACTTCCAAATTTTAAAGTTTCATGATTGCCTCATTATAAGTGCCACATGTAAAGGTGGACGAGGCCAATTCTACATTCAAATTCAAATCCCAATTTAAAAATATTGTTAATATGAACCCCATAGGTTGCCCCTTAGGCAAAAAAGTGCAGAGAGCAAGCCTTGCATAAGTAGTCCTTAGCCTAACAACAATCGCATTGTCATTAGGCCAACTCATATTTGCCTAGGCATGGGATTCAACTCATGAACCTCCTCTTAATAGGCACGGGATTCAGCCCATGAACCTCCTCTCAATAGGGCCTACCTCTAACCACCAGGGTAAAGGCAAGTAACTAAGGGCCACATTGGTGTGAATCCTATAAAATGTTCTGCATGCATGCTGATTTGCTAATATCGTTTATTGGATTTCACTGGGGTTTTGGTCGAAATTGTTTTTGAAGCCCATGATGACATTTAGGCCCACCATTCCTCAGGGATTTAGAAAATGTAAGTCTTTCCTAAACGAACCCTAATTTCGAGTCCAAACTCTCCACATACATCGGCTAATGGGGATCTCATAAATGGTTGTAGGTTGCACACTAAACCATAGGTCTAGGTTTCACTTTGAACCATGGGCCCTGAGAGCGAGAGCAGGTGTGGGATATATATTGCACCTCGTCGGTGTAGGATATACATTGCACCTCTTGTGACTCTCTACTACATTCTCTTTTTTCCCATGCAAAACGGAACGAGTATGGTTTAATTAAGATGATTATTTTTAAGTGTTATTTCTTTTAAGTGATTATTCTCTACTATATTGTGTGTAAAGGGGTGACGTCTCGACCTCACATTTTAAAGAAGAGATGGGAGTTGATTTGACTTGGCCTCGGGATCCGGATCACGCACAGCATTGATATTAGATAATAGATATCCTTCCTTTTTATTAAAAAAATATTTTAAAAATAACTTATTTATTTATTTATTTATTTAATGTTCAGGTTGCGCACATGGACTTCGAGGTAGTCTTGTCCTGTGTATCCTCCATGCGCTTCTCAGCACGCCAAAAGCATCGAGGTAACGTGGCCGCATCGTTTCCCCCCTTTTAAACATGGTGCACAAATGTGCAAAACATGACCCTTTCTCGCCATTCTAAATGCTTCATTAATTTTAAAAAAACTCTCATCTCCTATTTAAGGTTTAAATTGCCCTCTATATCATTATGACTTAGCCAAATTCTTGCAAGTGGCTAAAATAATTTAGGTCTAAGTATGTTCATCTTCTCTTGCAATTTCTCATCATCTAAGGATAGTCTTGATACTACTATCAAAGTTTATGGTTACAAGAGATGCACATTTCTTTTCCAAGATTAGGGCTAGTTCCATTGGAAAGAGAAAAGGGCTAAAGTCCCCTACAAGACAAACTTTCCATCTTCAAGGATGATATAACTACTAGATATTTACAATATTTTAAAGAAAGGAAGAGAAGGAAGTGATTGGTCCTTTTAACTAGAAGCATGGCATGATGGAAAGTTAATGGAATTAAAGATTTTCTGCATTTGTGTCTACAAGTCGAATGCTTTGATTGGATGAAGAGAAAAGGGCCCTCATGTTCATGTATGTGTTAATGTTTTATGTGTATATGTAATCGCCCACTTGTACGTGCATGCACACACACAAGCATATGCATGTGCATGCCCACCCACATGCTCTCTCTCTCTCTCTCTCTCTCTCTCTCTCTCTCTCTCTCAAGCATGCATGTGTGCACACTCATACACACACAAGTGCAAACATGCACATAGATGTATGTCCTAGCTTGATGAAAATACATCAAAACATTCAAAAGTAAAATGGGAAGATACAATACACTACTTCAAATAGTGGGCAAACACATGCTTTCCTATGAGAACTTTACCATCTTCAATGTTAGATCCAAACACAAAAATTGTGTCTTGTACTCATCATCACAAGAATTGTCTAGAGTCCCCAAAATGTAACCTGAGTCAAGCCCAAGCTCTCATAGGAGGAAACCCATGGGTCAAAGCCCAAGGCTTTCATAAGAGGAAGATTTTGAGGTTCATAGTTTATCAATATTATCAATATGTGCATGTGTCTCTAAGTATTTATCAACATCTATCACCATCATTATTGAAATTAAATACTAACCACTCACACGCTAGTGTGTACATATATGCACACTGGTGCACCCATACACACTCTCTCACACCCACCCACCATAGTGGGCCATCATGCTATTATAAGTGGCAATTCTCAGCAATCCCCCCACACATTTGAATAGGCCAAACTAGCCATAGTGACCATATTGGCCTATAGGAGACCTCACTTTTGAGAACATCCCCCAATCTTGATGGACATAGTAATACCTTGAAGAGTCACTCATAAATATGTAAGTCCATCACAGAGGTTCAAAAAAAAGGTGTTTAAAATCCCTATTTTAAACATTTTTTACTAGTTGTTCAGGTGTTCTTCTAGTTACCCGTTTTGGAGGGCTAGAAGAGGAAGGCCCTGGTTCATCTTCTCTTCTTCTCTTTTCTTCAATCAAAACCTCTTTATGATTGACATCAACCAAATGTACAAAGGCAGAAAAAGAATCCACTGGTTCTTTCCAACCAGTTATTCCTCGAATATACTGACTGGCACAAGCCAAATCTTCTTTGGCTGCTTTACCACATTCCATTTGATCTAGTGCTTGCATCCATACTTTAGATTGCACATTAGCTTTACATGCTTTCAAACTTGATTTAATTGGCTCAATATGCAGCCCATAGGTAGCTGCATCAATTGCTGATAGGCGTTCTTTACAGCTAAATCTTCTAATCTTTTCTTCATTCCACCATTGCCAAAATTTGGCTCCAATGGAAGACCAGTTTCAGCCGCATGAATTTTTTCGTATTTCCAAAAGACGAGCTTCTGTGCTTCAGCCTCACGGAAGGCAGAACACTCCCTCTTGTCATGTTGTTGGCTGTCACACCAAATATAGCGCCTCTTAAAGCCTTCTCTCATGGGTCTTTGAGTTGTTGCTCGTCCTCACTCTTCGACTTTGACATCCAGCTTCTCTACTTTCGAACTAATTTTTGTAAGATTCATATGAAGGTCGCGCATGCTTTTAATGAGTTTATCCATTACATCATTTTTAGAAGGAACAGAAGAAGAAAGAGCTGGTTGATTAGTCAAAGGAATAGGGGATTTTGAAGGTGGAACAAGCTCCATCAATGGAGTTGTTGAAGTTGAAGTAGAGCCTAATCTTAGTCGCATCCGCTCTCTTCGAGCAATCATGTTAACTGCATCAGTAACATCTGTCCATGCATTCTTGACTCATGATTCGGAGGTAGGATCTTCTAGGAGATCATCAAGCTTCTCTTGCAGAATGGGATCTGCATCCTTAAGGAATAATTCAATCTTCTGACCTTCCATACTTTGTTGGTCTTCAGCATCAAGTTGTCCAAATTTACTTTCAAACTCATGGTATAGAGCTGTTGCAGCTAAACCTTTGTTGGGTTTTTCAACCCATTCAATGAAACTCATGGTATAGAGCTGTTGCAACTAAAAATGAGATGAGAAAGTGAAAAGTGCAAGTGACTCAAGGAGACAAGTCTAACCAAGGTGAGTCAAACTACCTTTATATATCTTGACCTTAATGTGCCATAAATAAATGTGAGTAAAAATGGGAAAAAGGGCCAAGGGGTTAAAGATGGAGCTAGCCAACAATTAGGGTTATCAATGGATATATCGCTATACATTTAGGCTTACAATCTGACAAAGTTAGAAATTGAAGTGTAAGGGATATGAATGTTCACTATATATAGTAAACCTGACTCTAAGAATAGAACTACTTGCATAAGTGTGTAATGAAAGTGTATGCATATAATGAAGATCAAATATTGAGCATGAGCATGAGAAGCACTATGCCTTGTTGGTGAAGCTATTATGATCAAAGAACTTGACATGGAAGCAATGGTGGGGTGCAATAATGTAGAAGCTATGGAGTGCAAGAGGATTGAGAGAGAGAGAGAGAGAGAAGAAAACAAGAGAGTCATGTAGATAAAAAATAAATCTTGCCTATTTGTTATTTATTATATTTTCTTGTTATGAATATACGATGTGTACATATACAAGGGATGTCCACCTAGCTATATTAACCATTGGCCTTTACCCCCAACAACCTCCCACTTAAAGGCTAATATTTTTTTGTGGGAGTATAAGAACAAAGTGAAGATACTATACAATGCCCATTAGCACTCTGCAGTGTGCTCAGAAGGTAAAATGTTTGTGAGGATACCTACAAGATGATCATCTATATAGATCTGATAAGCTCAATTTTCTTGTTCTCAAGAATCTCCTCAATAAAGTGATACTTCACCTCAAAGTGCTCTGTGTTTATACGAAAGATAGGGTTCTATCCCAATTAAATGGACTCTGACTATCATAGTGTAATGTAGGCACATCTTCTCTAATATCCAAGTCTCACACTAAATGAGTAAGCCATATAGCTTCCTTACTAGCCTCAGTGGTGGTTGAAGCATACTCTACCTCAATGATAGATAAAGCCATACATGGCTACAAATGAGAGACCCAAGAGACTACACCCCCTATGAAGGTAATGGCAAAACTTGTAGTAGGCCTTTTCTAGAGTCCAGGTCCCTATAAAATCAATATTTACATATCCAAGAATAGATGTATCCTTCCTTCCAAAGCCTATGCACATAGATATAGTGTTGTTCAAGTGTCTCATAATACTCTTTATTAACCTTCAATGCTTCTTACCAAGGTTTGCCATATACCTTCTAAAAACTCTCATTGTATTGGCAATGTCTAGACATGTAACAACCATGGCATACAGTTTCTTACAAATTGTGAATGGAGTGTGAATGGATAAGAAACCTTGGCCATTTCAACCTTCTACTCATCTGACTTGGGGATGTCCTCTATGGCACTCTCACAAAAAGAATTGGTGATAGCTTGGATGTTTTGTGCCATCGTACCTAAAAGAAAAGTTTAGAGCTTAAACCTTGTGTTATACCCTCACATAAGATCATTCTACTTCACATCATTTGATGATGTTCTATTTTGTGTAACAGCAAAAACAAAGGAAGAATTTAATTTTGTATCCCTCTTAGACTTGGAATAGATCATTCTAAGAATAGGGGATTGTATTGAAGCCAAGCATAAGCATTCAAAATTTGTGGACCTTGGGTGAGGCAAAAGACATGTGTAACACATCAAACATCATGTTGCCTTATTCCAACCAACTAGTAATTTGTAGCTATTCCACTAAAAGGAATTTGGCACACAAAGGATGTCTCTATGTTCAACATCATGAGTACTCTCAAGGATGTAGGGGGAATATATGTAGAATCATGTATTAAGATCCAAAGTGCCTTTCTTTTGCTGAATAATAATCATTAGTTAACTACCGATTCTACCTGCTAAAATTTGACTAAAGTACCATTTTTATTCAAATACAATATGTTCTTCTTTCCATTCCAATGCTTCATCAACTTTCTCCCTACTTATCTCACAATGCTTTGTATAGAACAATGGAGTCAAGTGAAGGTGCTTTTGTTTAATTCTGGGCAAAAGACTCGTGACTTAACCTATGATTGTTGGGTAAAACGAGTAAATGTGCTCCTATTCTTCTATGGTCAATGGCTTTTCCAAGAGCTTCTTATGTTCTTCTATGGGAACTTTGATATCAACTTGAACATATGCATGAGCAAGTGATATCATTGTATCGTTAATCCTTTGTGATAGCATTTAATTACCTATTGATCCTCTTTTACACTCTCCTTCTACCATCTCCATGAGGTATCTCTTGGTCAACTTAGGTTTCAAATTCATTAGAGCTTCTAGTCAAGAGGAATAACCTTATGAATCATTAGATTCATTGTGCTCTCTACTACAAAGCTCATATGCCTTTGCGATACTAAATTACTAGAGGATCATTCATTATCTAAACTAATAGGTTTGTTTTGTGACTTTTCATATTCCACTTAAGAATTGGAAGTAGTAATTGTTGAGCTCAACAGACAAATGCGACTGCACAATTAGATGCTCAAATTTATTAGAGGTAGTCTCACTCATATAATTTCTAGTTATGTTTGCTCTCAAAGGGGGGTTGTTGATCCTTAGATGTTTTCATGGCTATCCATTGTGGATCATTTTACTTCATTTGAGCCATTACACTAGGCTTCTACTACTCGATTTTTGGCTTTGGTATAGGTGACAAAGGTTCTTTTATTTCGCGAGACTTTAAACATTCGAATGCAACAACTTCCTAGACTTGTTCCTTGTCAATCCTTGATAGCTCTACCATATCCTTTCTTGGACTTTATCTTTAAGCATGAGTAGCATCACTAAGCTTACCCTTAAGATACACATGAGGTATTAGTTATTCATCTTCTAGGTCCATGCTTGTGGCTTTCACCTTTCAAATGTTTCATTGTGTAGACTTGGCTACGCTGCTACTACTTGAAGCCTTGCGAATTGGACAATCATGATACATGTGAGTGATGACAAACTCAATGCATCTTAGGTTAGTCTCATGATATGTTTTTGTCTCCATCCAGTCCATTATTTGTAGGCTTAGGCTCTTGTTTTGCTAGCTTAGTTATCTTGTCAATGGATAGTTGGATGGGAATACTCATTGTCAATTTTTTACTCCTAAGTTTTCATGACTTGTAGACTTCTCATTCTAGTCCACTATTCAAGCTTTGTTCAAGCATGTGCAAAGCTCTTGCAAAGCTTTAGGCTCTTAATAGCTAGATTTAACACTTCTTGCAATGATTTCTTGTATGTTTGATCTTGTATATGTGCATTCTCTCTCTTGAACCTCTAGGGTTTTTCAATTCTTCCTTGATCTCTCACTTTTATCTATTTAAGTTCTTTATCTTTTAGCTTTGGATTCTCAAGTTATTGATCTAGCATCTTTCTTTGATCTTGTACTAGGTGCAATGGTTATTGGATTTCCTTTGATATACCTCTATGCTTGGCTTGGGTTTTAATGTTTCTAGATTGAATAAGTCAATCACTTGGGTGATGAGAACATTGAGTGGTGTGGTGTTGAGGGTTGATTTCACAACATAGAGTGCACTCCGAGGTTGATGCCATGGTGGTTGGTTCAAGACTAGGGCTCCTCTCCTTAGGGGAGTAGGAATCACTTTAAGCTCAATAGCCTAGGCTTTGACGGTTGACAATTTATCTAGGTTTCAGACAATGAATTTGAGGATATTCACAACTCAACAAGAGGATAGGATTCAAAACACATTGACACCCAAGGCTTCCAAAGTTGGTGTAGTTAAGAGCCTTAGCTCCAACTTACATGTTGATAGTATAGGATCAATTTGTTAGATTTGATTCTTGAATACTTGCCATATGGCAAGGCTTCCTTTCATCAATAGTCCAAGAAAACTTGTGACATTTGTAGATGTGAGGATCAAAATGACACTAGGTTCTATCTCTTGATACTAGAATTTGTGATGATCTACATCTTCTGGAGTTGCAAGCTTTTACTTGTTAGCCAAAGTAGAGTGGCTCATTGGTAGAATTGTTGAGGTTTGGGGGTTGAGTAGACAGAGATATGTGCGAAGCATGGGAGAGATTAGGGAGACTAAAGGTCACCAAAGCGATCTCAGGTGGTAATTCCTCTTGTTCTTCTTTGACCCACTCCTCAACGTTATCTCCGGTGGCTAATTGCTACTCAACATCAGAATATTTCCTACTTTCAAAATGGAAATCTTCTCAAGTTGGGGTGATGTCATTGCTACACACTCAAGTAGAAACATGAGCACGCACTCACCAAATGAAAGCAGACCTCATCCTTTCTTCAATCCTAGCAAAATAAAGGGAAAGGACTAAAATTGCACTCGTAAAGCGAATGGCTTAGAAATGGTGGTGCTAAATTAGGATCTTGATTTCACTTTAGATTCCTTTCCCTTCCTTGCTATGGAAAGCGAGTAGCCACTTCCTTCTGTCCATCCCTTCTACTATCATGTTTCTTCCAAATTTGATAAAGGAGAACTTCAAGAACAACTTCAACTTCCTCTTTTCTCAATGCATCCAAAGCAATGTAAAAGGCTTTGCTTTCTTTTACCACACAAGATAGGAAAAAAAGAACCAAAAGATTTTTTTTTGGTATTTTGAAAGATTTAAGATTTCCTAGAAGGTTCTTTCTTCTTTCTATATCTTCCTAAACTCATTTTTCAACCATAAATTAGTCAAAGCCTCAAAAACATCAAGTCAACCTCTTCTTATTCCATTCTTCCTAAATTATACCATGCCATGTTTCAAAGTTCACATATCTATTCCATTTTGGAGTGCAAGCCCCTATTACATTCCTGATTATGTACTCCTGTTCTGTCACATAGTGGAGAGAAGGTATGCCTTAAGGGTCAATTTTGTTGTGCCTCTGTAATGGAACCAAAATGTTGCCACCCTCACAAATGCAATGCAGATAATATGAAACTTGATGAGACTCTTATTTTATTAAAGAGCTTCAATCACATTGGCTATGGCTACCTCTCTTACATAACCAATACATTTCTCTATTTCATCAATCTACTCACTCCTCTCTAAATCTCCATGAAAGCAAGAACGTGCATACCAAAAAAAGGCAAAGTGAGCTTACCTCCTTACGCCCTTATCAACATCGTGACATGTTAACTCATAAGTGGCTCCACAATTCGAGTCGTGCTCATCGATATGCCTCCTCTACTCCTCCATGGCTTCCAATCTAACCTACAAGCGCTCCATCTTCAAGAGGAAATTTAGAGAAGAGAAGAAGAAACCTACCTCTTCTCCCCTCCATCTCTCACCTAAGAAAAAGGGGGAAGAAGAAAGAAGAACTCAAAACAAGAGAGGAGCTTCACCTCCCGAGTCCCTCGCTCTCACACTCACACTCTCTCTCACTCTCAAGATGATGGACAAGAAGGTAGAGTAGAAGCAAGAATGACAAGAAAAGAGTGTTGAGATATCGAGCTCCACTCGTGATATGCCAGGGTGACCGTTGTGCATTTATGTCACCAACTTGTCAGTTGCAGATGCTGTTGGTACACCGCCCATGAATAATAGCTAGATGACAGCTATCCTTATCTACTCTAGTTCGTGGCTCAGTTAGTATGCCACCTTAGTTAGTTGAGTTTGGTTTGAGACCCATATATAGGGTTCTTCTATTTCTATATACTAGAGTTATTTTTGGCTTACACAACTAAGAAGAGGAAAACTGTTTTCAGCCTCCACCCTTGTGTGTATTCTCCCATTGTGCAAGCAAGAAAGCTATAAGTGAGACTCATTCCTTCTCTCCCACAATCTTGACATGGTATCAGAGCCTTGTTCGTGGTAAGGAGCTCAAGAAAGCAAACCAAGTTCGCGGTGTTCTGGTAAGAGGACCAGTGTTGCTTTCATTCTTCTGTTTTGGGAGCAAGTCTCTGTAGGTAGCACAGCCGAAAAGTGCAAGAGTGCATTGTCTCAGGTTGAGACGCCCTTCGTGGTGAAGCAAGAGGACAGTATATGCTGCGGGTAAGGGCTTTGGCCCTTGGTGACCCTGTTTTTTTTATTTGAGGCCATTTCGGGGCCTGTTTTAGAGGCAGAAGTTTTCTGCACGCACTCAGGAAAAGACCCGGTTTTATGCTGTGCGACCACTGTTCTACATGTCACTGAAAAGTTACTGTAGAAATTACATCGTATGCCTGTGCGCCGAGACATTGGGAGTTACAGAATCATCCTTGTTGGATGTTGATGCAAAATCGTCACTAGGAAGTGACTGTGTGGTCAAATACCACTTTCATCAGTTTTGCAGATTTTCCCTTCTGAGGCTGAAGCTGTGTTTTTTACAGTGACAAAATTTTTTGCAGTGTTCTGTAATGGCGTCTGATTCTCTCTCACAGATTGTCACTGAAAATCTTGATAAGAACAACTTCCAAGCATGGAAGTTTAGAATGACGAATTTCCTTATGGAAAAAGGATATTGGGAATTTGTTGCAGGAAATGAAGAAGAACCAGTTCTTCCTGATGTTCCCAATCAACAGCAAATGCAGGCATTTAAAGCATGGCATAAGAGAGCCAGGAAATTTATGTATTGGTTGTCTATCAGCATTTCAGACTCTATGATTGTGCATATTCAGGATGCAAGTACGCCAAAGGAGGCATGGGATACTTTGTCAAAAATATATAGCACAAATACGCAAGCCAGGAAAATGCAGCTCAAGCAAGAGTTGCACAATGTGCAAAGAGAAAGTATGAGCATCAATGACTACCACATGAAGGTGAAGAAGATTGCAGATGCACTTGCTTCCATTGGGTCACCAGTGGAAGATGATGATTTAGTTTCTATGACCTTAAATGGTCTAGGAAAGGATTATGCACAGTTTCGAACATCCATTTCCGTCCGTGAAAGATTTCCTGATTTTGAGGAGTTGATTGCTCTTCTAATTTCTGAGGAGCAGAGAAATGGTAGTGCATCTTCTTCAGGAGGAACTTCAGAAGAAGTTATCTTCTACTCAAATGCTGGAAGAGGTAGAGACAGAGGTAGAGGAGGCCGATCTGGAGGCCGTGGTAGAAATCAGAATATGCAGCAAACTCAAGAAAACCAGTCCTATAGAGGAGGACGTGGTAACTCTAGAGGCAGGGGGAGCCAAAGAGGTCGTGGTGGATGGCAAAGAGGCCAAAATGCAAACAGCAATGTTGAATGCTACTACTGTGGTAAAATGGGTCATATGGCTAAAGACTGCTATAAAAAGCAGAATGACATCATGAATGGGAAATTGCAACAAGGAAATTATGCACCTTCTAGTAGACAGGGTGATGACAGAAATGAGTATTTGTTTATGGTGCAGCACATGAACAATTCTGTGACAAGTGCAGAAGAAAGCAACGAAGTGTGGTATGTTGACTCGGGTGCATCAAACCACATGACAGGTCATGCAGAATGGATGCAGGATGCAATAAAAATGGAAAAACCGGGATTTGTGGAGACTGGTGATGATACTGCACATCCTATTGTGCAGATTGGAAAATTTTCTTTGTCTATGCAAGATGGGAAAAAGAAATACCTGTTAGATGTATTTCATGTCCCGAATATCACTAAGAATCTAGTTTCTGTTGGTCAAATGGTTGAGCAGGGCTTGCAGGTCAGATTTAATCCTCATGGATGCTTTGTTGAGGACATGAAAAATAAAGGTCGCTTGATAGCAAAAGGAAAGAAGAAGGGCAGAATGTTTACATTGGATGCAGACATGCCTGAATTGAGTGCAGCAATGTTTGCACATGGGACCAGTGTAGTTGCAGATATTGATATCTGGCATAAACGCATTGGTCATGTTAATGTACAGCGACTTAAATCAATGCAGGCCCAAAATATTGTTACAGGATTGCCTAAATTCAAGGTTACAGAAATGCGTAAGGTATGTGAAGCCTGTCAGTTTGGAAAACAGGCAAGGAAACCATTTCCTAGACATGTTCAAGAGAGTAAGAAGCCATTGGAATTAATCCACTCTGATGTGTGGACTACTAAAGCTGCATCTCTTGGAGGCTGTCATTATTTTGTCACTTTTATTGATGACTATAGCAGAAAAGTTTGGGTGTATTTTATGAAAAAGAAAAGTGAAGTTTTTGGGCATTTCAAAACTCTTAAAGCTATGGTTGAAAAAGAAACAGGCCTGCAAATAAAATGCCTAAGGTCAGATAGAGGGGGAGAGTACCTCTCAAATGAGTTTGCAAGGTTCCTGCAGGAGTATGGCATAAAGCAGCAATATTCATGCAGTCATACCCCACAACAAAATGGAATTGCATAAAGGAAAAACAGGCATATTGGAGAGGTATCTCGTGCCATGCTCAATGAAAAAGACCTGCCAGATTTTTATTGGGCTGAAGCAGTTGCTACAGCAGTCTACATAATGAACAGGACTCCCACTGCAGCAATACATGGGATGACTCCAGAGGAGAGGTATACTGGTAGGAAACCAGATATTTCTCATTTGAAAATTTTTGGTTACATTGCCTATGTTCATGTGCCAGATGAGTTGAGATCCAAGTTGGATCCAAAAGCTGAGAAGTGCATCTTTATTGGTTACTCTTTGCAGCAGAAAGGGTATAGATGCTATAACCCTTCCACTCGTAAGTTTACAGTGAGCAGAGATGTTGTTTTTTATGAGATAAGTAGCTGGTATAAACCAGTAAATGTGATTGATAATGTAGATGCACAAAATGGTAATGCTGCACAGAATTCACAGCAGCAGTCACAAGATATTAGTGGACCTGGAGCGTCCTCTAGCAGTGGTTCACATTCTTTGCCATGGACAGGCAGATTGAGATCAGGAGAATCTTCTCAAAGCAATGCAGATAGTGGTATGCAGGTATCACGAAAAGAAAAAGAGAAGGTAGATCAGCCCATGTTTGATGTGAATGCAGGTCACTCTTATGTGGATGGTGAATCCAGTGGCTCAGAACAGAGCATTGATGATGAGTTGGGTATTCCTTCTATTGTTACACTTTGCGTAGGTCTACCAGAGCTAGGTATCCTGTGGATAGGCTGAAATATGATGGATTTACAGCCATTCACTATGCATATATAGTCAAAGTGATACAGGAACCAGAACCCACTTCTTTTGAGCAAGCCATGGGAAAAGAAAAATGGGAGAAAGCCATGGATGAAGAAATGGATGCCTTGGAAGCAAATGCTACATGGGAGTTGGTACCTTTGCCTAAAGATAAGAATGCAATTGGCTGTAAGTGGGTTTATAAGGTGAAGCACAACGCAGATGGTTCTGTGAACAGATACAAGGCAAGATTAGTAGTCAAGGGGTATGCACAAACATATGGCATTGACTATGAAGAAACATTCAGTCCGGTTGCAAGGATGGCAACCGTAAGAGCAGTCATTGCTATGGCTGCATCAAAGGGATGGTCTTTACATTAGACGGATGTAAAGAATGCCTTCTTGCATGGTGATTTGCAAGAAGAGATCTATATGGAGCAGCCACCAGGTTATGTGCATGCTGTTCATCTTGAGTTTGTTTGCAGGTTGAAGAAAGCCTTGTATGGCTTGAAGCAAGCACCTAGAGCATGGTCTGACAAGATAGGACAGTATCTTGTCACTATTGGCTTTCAGATTTCCAAGACAGATTTCTCACTTTATGTGAGAAAAACAGAGAAAGATATTATGCTGCTTGTCATTTATGTTGATGATTTGATTATCACAGGTGATAGTGATGAAGATATCATTCATGTGAAAATGCTATTGAAGCAAAAGTTTGAGATGAAGGATTTGGGAGAGCTGCGTTATTTCTTGGGCATTGAGGTGATTAGATCACCAAGTGGGATATGGCTCTTGTAGAGGCAGTATGGATTGGACATGTTGTCCAAATATGGGATGACAGGCTGTAAGCCTATTTCAGTTCTTTTGGAGCAGAATGTGAAGCTGAGCGCAGATGCAGGTGAGCTTCTGGAAGACCCTACTATGTATAGACGCATAGTAGGAAGTTTGATTTATATGACTATTACCAGGCTAGATTTGAGCTATGTTGTTGGATTGGTAAGTCAATTTATGCAGGCTCCAAGGAAACCGCATTTGGATGCAGCTAGACGCATACTCAGGTATGTGAAGTCCACATTGCAGTATGGACTATTTTATGAGACTAGGATTTAGATACAGTTGCATGGATACACTGATGCTGATTGGGCTGGTAGTATTTCTGATAGACGATCTACCAGTGGATATGTGTTCTCTTTTGGGAGTGTTGCAGTCACTTGGAGCAGCAAGAAACAACCTATAGTTGCCTTGTCGAGCACAGAGGCTGAGTACAGGGGTGCAGCAATGGCTGCATGTGAAGTAGCTTGGTTGCATAAGCTACTTTATGATATGCATCAGCCTATAGATGGGCCAGTTGTCATTTATTGTGACAACATGAGTAGTATACACTTGGCAAATAACCCAGTCTATCATGCTAGAACAAAGCACATTGAGGTGCATTATCACTATGTGCGGGAGAGGGTTTTACTAGGTCTTATTGATCTAGTTTATGTCAGCACAGAGGATCACGTAGCTGACATATTCACGAAGGCATTGGGCGCAGAGAAGCTGCGCAAGTTCAGAGACCTGCTTGGTGTGCAGGAATTGGGATTGAGCTCGAGGGGGAGTGTTGAGATATCGAGCTCCGCTCGTGATATGCCAGGGTGACCGTTGTGCATTTATGTCACCGACTTGTTAGTTGCAGATGCGGTTGGTACACCACCCATGAATAATAGCTAGATGACAGCTATCCTTATCTACTCTAGTTCGTGGCTCAGTTAGTATGCCACCTTAGTTAGTTGAGTTTGGTTTAAGACCCATATATAGGGTTCTTCTATTTCTATGTACTAGAGTTCTTTTTGGCTTACACAACTAGGAAGAGGAAAACTGTTTTCAGCCTCCACCCTTGTGTGTATTCCCCCATTGTGCAAGCAAGAAAGCTACAAGTGAGACTCCTTCCTTCTCTCCCACAATCTTGACAGAGAGTTCTCAAGATTGCACACGTTCACTTTCCAGTTTTTTATACGTGGGTTGAGTTCAGCGCCTTGCCCTTCTTTTTGGGACTTGACTGGTCCTTTTCAGTCTATGCATATAACCTTAAATTAATTTTGATTGAGTTCTCAAAAATCAACGGAAGGCTAGTGCCTGCAACCTCACCTAGTTGTGGGTCTTCCTCTTTAATACTATAAAATTTTAGAACTTGCATGGGAGTTGAGTCTAGCTCTCAAAATAATATCACAAATAGTTACATAACCATGAAGATTCATTAATATTATTATTATCTACATGCCATGAGTGGCCCAAAAGGATTAGTACTTCAAAATATTCTAACAACTTATGTCTTTGCTAGATTTGCATTTTTTTTTACTTTTTGCTTTTTGGGATGTTCACCTTTTTTTGCTTTTGCAGTTTGTGCTCTTTGCAATTATAAAAGCATACACACTCAATTGGAAGGAAAGAATCCTTGAAAAATATATTATATCAATTCTTATCGTAAGTTTCTTTGTCGAATACAACTCAACCAAGGACAATCCCCCAAGAAAATCCCAAGAACATGTCTTCATCGTAGCAAAACGAAGATGTACATGTCACGTAGGTCCCTCCTACATGCTATCTAAATAAAATATGTAGTCAATAGCTATCCCAAATAAAAGTTGACTTCATTTAAAAAAAGTAATATAATCAAAATGGCTATTGCACAAGTAGATGATTTTGAATAAAAAAATGACCATATACAAAGAAAACTAAGAATATCATAACTACCAAACAAGGACAATCCGAAGAACATGCCTTCATTATAGCAAAATGGAGATGTATATGCCACAAAGGTCTAGCCCCCTACATACTATCTAAATAAAATATGTAGTCAATGCTATCACAAATAAAAGTAGAGACTTAATTAAATAAAGATAAACATGTTAATAGGTCCAGCCCCCTACATACTATCCAAATAAAATATGTAGTCAATGCTATCAAAAATAAAAGTTGAGGCTTAACAAAAGTAAAGTGATATAATCAAAAGGGCTATCACAAGTACATGATTTTGAATACGAAAATGACCATATATAGAGAAAACTAAGAATATCATAACTACCACTCTTGGTAGAAGCTAAATAAAAGGCTATTTGTCATAAGGAAAATATGTTTTCTTGTGAGAAAAATATGCTTCTTCATTAAAAAGTGCAATTTTACTTAAGTAAAAGTAACTAATGGTTAGCCTTGTTAAGTAAGAAAGAAATCATTTTTTAGCATGGATATTAATGTCAACCTCATTTAAAGTTGACCCAAGAATGGTAAAGATCATGGCCTTTTGCATTATGTTGTTCATGTGTTTATTATTGAAATTGAGTAGACTTTCATTGGTAGGGGTTTCAAAGTATGGATCATCACCATTATTAAGATTTTCTCACAAAACTCTTTATCTTCCATTGCACCAAAGTGGAAGTAAATTCAATCTTAGATTTTTAAAGGGAACAAAAGTGGAAGTTGGCATACAAAGTTCACTTCACTTTATGAGCATTCAAGAAGGTCTAGCAAGTCCTCTCATTGGAAACTATCCTTAATTGAAGATATTACTCTTTAAAATTGTAATATCTTAACTCTTATTAATTTAGCACATTTGACTTCGATTGTAGTTAAAGAAGTTGCTAGCTAGGGAATAAAATATTATAATTGTAAAGGGGCATGGATTCAAGTTTTATTATCATGATTCTTCTTAATTGTAGGTGTCACTACGTTTTTCAAAAATAATGCACTCGATTGTAGATGACACTAGTTAGTTTGAATCCTAATAATAGGATCAAGTTGCTAGCTAGGGTTGCAATGTTATTAAGGCTTACTTATGAGGGTGGCTTAGTTGCTGGCTAGATGTACAACATTATTGATACTTGCTTGTGAGGTCAGCTTGGTTACTACCTAAATGTGAACTATTACTAATGCTTGCTTGTGAGGGACTCGAGAGCCTTAGTCATGATGGGGCTTTGGTTCAAGTCTCTACAATCACAATGTAACATGTTGAAAAAACATCCTTTCAACACATTTGGATCCAAGAACTTTGAAATGTGGATTAGTATTTTTTTAATGCCCTTAAAATTAGATTGCATCATTTGATCATTTCAATTATAAGAAATTGGCATTTATATCAATTTTGATAGAGGAATCAACTACTTTGGGGGATTTCCTTTCTTTTGATTGGATGGGAAAAATGTTTTTCATGAGCACTAAAATTGGATATTCTAATTATTGAACTAGGTCACATTAATCCTAATTAAAGCCAACTAGCACATTTTCATGTGCGAAAAATAAGGCTACATTTTTTGAGAATTTAAGTTATAAAACTTACATTTCACATAAATTTTGGATATAAAAATTGACTAATTTGGAAACCTTAAATTATTTTGATTAGTTGGGAAAGAAGTTTTCATGAACATTGAACGATTGAGGCAGTGTTTAGAAAAAAACCTTTTTTGAACCCAATATGAAAATCTTCAACCTTAATGTTTTATAAAGTTCTTAGAGTTTGCAAGTTTTTTTGTCATATTATAGCTACGATGAACCTAGATCTTAATATTATTAAGACCTATGGAAAAATCTCGTTATATTTTTTTAGTTAACAATTCAATTTAAATTGAACCTTGGTTTTTGTGAGCAATGGCATTGATCATGCTTCAAATTACGAAATAGGCCATGTAAATCCTACTAAAAGGTGTAATATTGTTATCGAGGTTTGAATTTCATGAGATTGACATGCTTGTTTTTGGCCAATTTTCCTATTAAAACAAGTATAACAAACTTGTATAATGTCATGCATTTCAATTTGATCAATACTGTCATAGTTCTAGAATTTTGAAGGACAATCCAAATTTTCAATTTTGAAGGGAAGACCTCAATCTTCTTTTGAAGAGATTAGATTATTGGATAGCCCTTCAACCTCAATTTCTTTGTGAAGTGATTGGAGGGGTACCCTAGTTTGTTCTAAGAATATCCTTTTTTTGAAAGACAAATTTATTTCTACTCTTTTTGCGAAGGATAAACCCATCTTTGAAGGGTATGAAGCACTATTTGGGAAAATGGTAACTTAGCTTATCATAGAGCTAATTAGCTTTGAGGATTTCCTATCATACTTAAACCTAGAAGGGTTTTCACTTGTAAAGATAATTTTTAAATATTATAAATATCTAAAAATGTATGTCCCAAATTGTGTAATTTACCAATAGTAAAAGAAGAGTCTAATGGGATTTATGCATGTTTCTCAACCATACTTATCTCAAACACTAGTATGCAACCTTCAAATTTGTGCCCTATATAGTTTAACATATTTCGATGAGGGTTGTGACTCAAATTGCCACATGAATGAAAGGTAATCCTTCAAAAGTTACTTGTGTCGAATGAAATTGCAATTTTAGAGGGGCAAATTGCAAAACACTTCTCAAAGGATTTTTAGTGAATGGTGTGCAAATTTCAGCCCTCCAAAAGAAGAGTGAAGGGCAAGGTCGCCTCCAAGTGAGTGCCCTCCAAAAGAAGAGCTAGGAGCATGGTGGCCTCCGAGTGAGTGGACGAAACATGGAAACCAATGTGTTTCTATTTCCCGGAAGTTGCGCCAGGGGGTGAGAAAGAAAAGGAGACGATCAACCACTCGCCAAGAAATTAATGGTGTTGGCCTCGCTGAGAATTTTAAATCGGCCAATCAAATCTCATTCACTCAGTTGATCAAGCTGACAAAAAGGCTAGAAAGCCATTGGATACCACTAGTAGCACTCCTCATCACACCACTTTTGCCAAGTACTAGTAGGATGAAGCTAACACCACTCATAGAGTTTGCACATGAAGTATTGTTGGGTCAAAAAGGTGACTACTATGGTAAGACCTTTATCTACATGGCAAGCTAAACCATGGGATGCCAAATAACTATGAGGAGGTTTTTGTGTTCCACCATTTCCCAGTTTAATCAAGACATGTGGTAGAAGGATATGGGGCTTTATATGCCTTCCTTTTGGAAAGTAGATGACGTTGTGATTGCTTCATGTGCACCAAACTTGGAAATAGTGCACCCTATTTTCAATCATAGTTAAACCTTCTTAACTTGCCGAATACCTCATGTGCAAGGGGAGGGGTTATAAAGCTTGCTCCCTTGGTGCGACCAATAGTTATTAGGAAGAGTATAGTTCCACTCCCCCAACTAATGCTACATGGAACCCTAAAGTTTGAAAACATTTCAAAGGCGGCCCTTCTAAAGAATCTTAGGGCCGAATCGCATCCAGGGTTGGGGGGAGTGGCACATGGAGAGGGAGTGAAGTGTTACTCCCCCACTAACCCCATGTGGCACCCTTGGGACTAGGGGAGTGGGTTTATGTTAACCCTCACCTTCCCCTACTAGCACCGGGGTGCTAGTAGGGTGAAGGTTCTCAATGTGCTCCCATTGGTGGGTCAAAAAGGTGACTACTATGGTAAGCCATTTATCTATGTGGGAAGCTAAACCATGGGATGCCGGATAACTATGGGGAGGTTTTTTTGTTCCACCATTTCCCTGTTTAACCAAGACATGTGGCATAAGGAGATGGGGCTTTATATGCCTTCCTCTTGGAAAGTAGATGACGTTGTGATTGCTTCATGTGCACCAAACTTGGAAATAGTGCACCCTATTTTCAATCATAGTTAAACCTTCTTAACTTGCAAAATACCTCATGTGCAAGGAGAGGGGGTATAAAGCTTGCTCCCTTGGTGCGACCAAGAATTATTAGGGAGAGTAGAGTTCCACTCCCCCAACTAATGCTACATGGAACCCTAAAGTTTGAAAGCATTTAAAAGGCTACCCTTCTTAAGAATCTTAGGGCCGAATCGCATCCAAGGTTGGGGGGAGTGGCACATGGAGAGGGAGTGAAGTGTTACCCCATGTGGCACCCTTGGGACTAGGGGAGTGGGTTTATGTTAACCCTCACCTTCCCCTGCTAGCACCGGGGTGCTAGTAGGGTGAAGGTGCTCAATGTGCTCCCATTGGTGGTCAAGAGGTAGCAGTCTGCCAGCTTTTTGTCACTGCATGCATGGAACCAATCAAATTTTAGTTTTTTTATTTTTTATTTTTTTGTGCAAACCATAAGTTGTATTAGTAAAAGTAAGAGTAAAAGGCTTTCCCCTTAAGGTCAACAAGAGGGGAAAAGAAATGAGGGCGTGGAAGCAGGAGCCATTCGCTGTAACGGGAAACCGTAACGAGATGCTGCCACTTCTGCAAGTTCCAAACTAGGAACTCTCAATTTGGTCTACATGATCAAACTAAGAACTTCCCCATCCCAACCTCTGTCACATTGCAATCTAGAAGGCTAATCAAGAAAACTCTCTCCCCATTGAGGGAGAGCAAAGATGTATGGTGATTCCCCCTCAACATGTAATGAACGTCGGTATCCCTCTGCATGCACCACAATTTGGGACAGTTCCCGCAAGATTAATGAGCTCTTTAGGAGTCGCCTTTAACCATGAAGGATTGGGAATTGGAATCAAAGACTCTTTGAAGGCCTCCTTCAATCCACACTATAACACAAGCTTATTAAACAACTCACTCAGGCAGGATATTTGGCACCCAGCAAATGGAAACTGGCAATCCAATGAGGAAGTTCAACGACGAGGAGCTCAAGCTTCTGGAGTGGATTCTTCATCCCAAGGAGGAGCAGAGCAACATCATCAAAACCTTGAAGCCAGTCCTTACAAAGTGCCTTCATCAAATCAGTATGGCAATGAATAAAGAAAGTATCCACCGAACGAAAATGGAACGCCACAATCTGGAAAAAATGGTGAAGAGGCTACAAACAAAGAAGGTGAGGTGATTAAACATGTATTTGTTTCTACTGCAAGTCTTAAATTGTGGAATAACAAATTTGAAAGGAAAGCACATGTTGGCTATTGTCATGGACCTTGACCCCCAGCTGAATACATGAGATCTTGGATTAGAAACCGTTGGGAGTCCATTGATTGTAGGGTTATCAAGATCTCAATTACATGCCAAATAATTTTTTTATTCCTATTTGAAACCGAAGAAATGGCTTTGAATGTATTGGGTATAGGGCAATGGATGATTAAGAATGCCATGCTTACTCTGTTTAAATGGACGCCAAACTTTAACCCTAGAATAGATAAGCCTGCCAAAATCCCTATATGGGTAGAGCTTACTGATTTGCCAAGAAACCTATGGTCATTCGTCAAAGCTCATACTACTCCACTAGGTAAGATACTTGGGCAAAGACTACGCAAAGACCAACCAATCTCATCACCCCCAGATGGTTCCCTCAAGTTCTTATTGAAATGGATCTATCCAAACATATCCCTGATTTTCTATTAATCAAGAATTCTGAAGGCCAAGTCCTAATCAAACAACCTTTGACTTACAAGAATTTACTGAGTGCATGTTTTAAATGTCTAAAAGTGGGTCACTACATTAGGGATTGCCCTGAGATGAAACCCAAGGAACATGCAACACAAGAAGGTAAGCATGCCTCTGACGATGGATTTCAAGCTACCAAAAAAAGGTAAAAAATCGAATAATGCTAGTCAGGCAGTAAACAGTGGCATTAAAAAACTTAATAGCAACAACAATAGATATTATCCACTTCTATCAGAAGTTCTTAATGACACTGCAGGTTCCAAACCTCCAAAGGGACCTCCAAGGGGGGGAATGCATCTAATGAATCTGATAATGAAGATGAAATTATTGAAAATTCACAGAGGAAATAAATGGTTCCAAATCTGAATAATAATGCCGATGATGTTGTTATTGAGGATCTTGATAGAAACAATGAGAATTCAGATCAATTTCAGAATCCAGAGTTTTGAATGAGCCTTTAAAAAAACAACAATGACTTCAATAAAGCTAATAAAAGAAGGATTTCTAAAGTCGGACAGAGTGAAAACAACCCATTTGGAAAGTTCAACCAAGGGTCAAAGAATAATAAAAACAAAAAATAACTGCCATGTCATTAAACTCAATCAAAATTATCTCTCTAAACTGTAAAGGCCTCATTAACCCATCTCAAGCAGATAGTATTAGGAACTGGATCCTCCCAAACTTTGAATGGTGTACCACAAACCACACACCAAGGAGTGGAGGTACAACAATGGGTTACAATAAAAGATTATCAAGTTTGGTAAGTAGAGTATCTATGGATACAGAAAATAGATGGATTGTGGCCTATTTTAAAATGCTTGAAGAGTTTGTCATTGTCTCTGTGTATGCTCCATGCTCTTCTCAAGAACGTACCTTACTATGGACTTCTCTTATGCAAATTCATTGTCCACTAATCATGGTTGGTGACTGTAATATGGTTGAAAAAATAACAGACATATATTTTCAAAAGGGACATGTTATAAATGGACAAGAAAAAGAGGCTTATCGCATTCCATGGACTGATTGATGTTAGTAGCAACACAGGCTTCACATGGGCAAACAATCAAAAAGGTATTGCCCTAAGGAAAGCCAGGCTGGAAAGAACCTATGTGGCTTCACCTTTTCTCTCAACATTTTCAAACATCAACTACAAGGTAAGCAAAGACTTAGTCCTTTTAGATCATTACCCAGTATCTTCATGTTTCTCTTCAAACACTGAAATTATTAAGGCTGGATGGTTTCATATAGATCCTACCCTATTTAAAGATAAAGAAATCAAAGGGCAAATAAGCAAATTTGGAACACTGTCTTTACTAACTACAGATTTCCTACAAAAGCTTGGGCTAAAGCAAGAGAAACACAAACTGTCCTAAAAGTTGCCAAACAAGAAAGAATTAACAAAAGGAAACTAAAGAGAAGCTCTAAGTGTGCTCTTCTCACTGAACTAGAAAACCAAGTGGATAAAAGTAATGAGGAGGCTCAATACCAAATTCTAGAAATTAAAAGAATCTTGAGGAAGCTCGAAGAGGATGACTCAGAAGCAATCCACTTGTATCTTAGAACACGGTGGACTAGCAAAATAAACAAACCCACTAAAGAGATGTTCAACACATTGAAGAAGAAAAAAGAAAAAGATCTAGTGCCTATGCTCCAGAAGAAGGATGGCTTTGTTTCCTCAACCAAGGAGGAGAATCTAGAAATAGCTAGGGCTTTCTTTGAAGAAATCTTCTCTTCTCCTTGTCAACAGTCTCTAGAAGCAATACTGGCTAGAGCCAAAATAGTAAGAATAAGACCAAAAGTAGTACCACAATCCCTAGCAAGAATACTAGATGCTAACATCACAAAGATAAAACTTTCAGATACCATAGATAGTCTAGCAAATGGCAAGAGTCCACAAACTCCCAAATGAATTCTTTAAAGAATTTAAGAACTCAGTGTTGGCCCCTCTACTAATGGTCCGGAAGGAATCAATTAAATTTGGTGCTCTTCCTGCAGATATTAACTAGGGAGTGATCAAATTATTCATAAGAGAGATGATAGAGCTAAGCTATCCAATTGGAGACCCATAACTTGCCTCTCATTAGCGTATAAAATCTTTGCAAAATCTCTAGCAAGAAGACTCGGCCCACATTTAGATGGATGGCTTAGAAAGGAACAAAAAGGATTTGTGAAGGGTAGATTTATCCTAGATGCTATCATCAGCCTTTGGGAGGGATTTGAACATGCCCAAAAAAAAAAACAAGACTTCCTATTCTTTAAACTTGATTTTGATAAGGCCTATGATTGGTGTTTTGTCCTACAATCCTTGCAAGATATGGACATGGGATGAAGATTTATCAAATTTGTAAGCACGTTATTTGGTAATGCAAGTGCTAAAGTGACAATTAATGGAGAGTTGTCAGCTGCATTCCCCCTCTACAGGTCCATTAAACAGAGCTGTCCACTTGCCCCCTTACTATTTGCAATAGCATCTGGTGCATTGGGCTGGTTAATTGAGGAGGAAGTTAAATGGGGCAAACTCAAAGGAATCAAACTACCCAACAATAAGGACATGGTGCTCAACTTGTTCGTGAACGACACAAATGGCATAGTTAACAATTATCCATCTTCCATAGAAGCCTTTTGGAGATGCATATAGGAATTCTGTCAAGCATCAAGCTCGGTTGTGAAACCTAATAAAAATGGCATTAAGACACTAATTAATCCCCCTCCTTTATGGTTGATTGATGCAAGATGCAAGAAGCTAGAAGAAGGCAAAGTTTTTAGACTTCTAGAAATCCCAATGGGGTTTCGGGTCTCATTGAAACAACGATGGGAACGGGTGATGAGCAAAGTCAAAAAGAAGCTAGATTATCTCAATGGACTCCAGTGCTCATTTGTTGGTAGAATGGTTGTTCTAAAGCACATTCTGATACCTTCCACAATATATTTCTTAGCATGCTAGAGGCCTTCAAAAGCTGGACCCAAGAAGCTAGAGACTCTTGCTAGAAATTTCCTATGGTCAGGTAGCAATGAGCAATTTAAGATTCCTTAGGTAGCTCGGGAAGACTGCACTCTTCCAAAGGAATTGGGAGGACTAGGACTCCCAAACCTAGACAAGATAGCCAACAAGATGGCAACAAAATGGATTCCAAGAACATTCCAATATGAAAATAGAATCTGGGTTGTGCTCATCAAGGCCAGTTGTAGGAATTTCTCTCTTGAACTATACAAGATGGAAAGAGATGGATCCTTTAACCATTGCTTTCAATCAAGCAAAAGTCAAAGTCAAAGGGTGCTCACAACTTGATGAAAAACATTTGGCTTTCATGGCTTACTTTCAAAGATCAGGTCAGCATTTCTCCAATCAGCAACTTCACTCTTCTATGGAGTGCTTATGACTCTATCTGGCTTAACATATTTCATGGTTTGGTGGAGGAAGAGCAAATTTCTGTCGCATACAAGATGCTCAAGAAAGGAAACAAACAATGGTCATACATTTGGGACTACTCTCGAGGGAACTGGAAATATCTGGATACTCTAAATAACCAATTTCATCTATCAGGGGAAGAAATTGCCCTGATATTGCAGAGAAGGAACTCTTGGGGGGCACACATTTATCGTATGATTTAGCTGAATAAGGAATTTAACTTCAGAGGAATTTGCTGGTTAAATGATAAACTACTTCTACCTATTCAGAGAGAGAAAGGAGTCACCCAACAAGCTAGTCAATAAATTGAACAAGAGATGTCACATCAATTGGGGCCATCACCAATGGAATTACAGATTCGTCATGGTCTAGATTTCTAGCATCCAACCTAAAAAATCCAGCCTACTATGGCTTATTCAGATGAAAGCTGTCTGGGCATGCCCCAGAGCTAAAACGCTAGGCATTGATACCATCTTTTTCTTCTCGTGTCAATTTAATTGAAATGCTCTGAATCTGCTACAAAAAATGATTTCCCCTTTTCATCCCTCAACCATAACATGGAAAGAATTAATTCTTGGTGAAATCTATGGAGTGCATCCTGTTATTTGGAACTGGCTACGCAGTTTATACCTGTGGTGGCTTATATGAATTTCTCGGGATAAAAATTTATTTGAACAGCTCAACGTGGATCCAATGCATAGTTTTAAAGAGGAGTTTTTGTCTCAGGCCAAGACTCAAAGAAAACAACTGGCTAAAGACTGCAGCAAGCATCCCTCGGCCCGAAAGAAGAAAAAGGAAGACCCGTACACGAAGGAGTGGGCATCGAGATGAAGAAGTTCCTCATTCATGAAGAAAAGAGAAAGAAAATGGAGCGGAGAGAAGCATGGTTTATAGCAATGTATGAAAAGCCTACTGCCAACACCGTTGATGTAATGGAAACTCAAATCGGGAAATGAAAAGATAAGCCAATGTGAATAGAAGGTAGACGGCTAAGTAGGCGCGGGTGGACTCCTGCTTAAGTCCATATTTTGTGGTACTCCTCTTTTACTCTTACTTTTTATTTTTTACAAATCGTCGTCGTGGCGTAGCCGCGCTGGTGTGAATGCCAAAAGAATGTTCATAACAAGGTACTAGGGAGCCCATTTGCACCCCCCCCCCCCCCCGGCGACTGGGGCCCTGGGCTCTTTATCCAAGTGCAACGATCTAGATTTCCCTCTTGAAAAGATAATGTATTTTGTAAGGTTACAAGGGCTCGGGGGCCGGGGCCTCGTGACGTGACTGGGCCTGAAGACTCGGCCCATAGGCGGCCGCCGGATGAGTCGTCGGGAGTCTGGTCACGAGTCTGGCCCTGCGGGCCGGGGCTAGGGAGTCAAGGCACGTGGCCAGCCATCACAAATTACAATGCCAGGTGTCGGGCCCAGGGGGGGGGCTCGCCGTTCACTTTCCAAGCAACCCCCATAATTGAAACCGTCAAAGCAAAAGATAATTGTTTCTTTTCGCGTTTTTCTTAATAATCATGTGGTGTTTTCCGCTGCTTTGATTATTAAAAGCCCTTTATAGCCAGAAATTTTCAGAAGTTTTCCCATTGGCTAAATAATTGGCTTAATTTCCCATTGGATAATTGTTTATTGTCGGGTTTTAAATAGACCACGCCGCAGCCACGCCCCTCGGACCCACAGGCTCCAGCCCTTTTTCTTTGACCGACTACTTTTTTTTAACTTGGACTGGTACGATGACGCCACGCCGTGAGTCGTGACACGATGCACAGACGAGTGACTGGCCCGGTCAACAATTTAATCCTTCGTTGCAGCCTCCAGCCTCCAGGCCTTGTTTTTGAACTTTGAAGAAAAAAATTTCAAAGTTGCAAAAGAAAATAAAAACTTGAAATCCACCGTTCTTACCCCAAGGGTTAGTATTAAGGAAATTTTCAAATGAAGGGTGACCTTACACAATGCCTTTTTTAAAGTAAATCTATTCAAAATAAATACTAGTGAGCATTAAATGTATTTTAACAAGATTTGGTAACGTTAAAAAAAGCTTAACGTTTTTTTTTATTATATAAGATTAGGCATGAGGCTCTTTCTCGCCAAAGTACTCTACTCTATGTATAATCCAAATTTCACATTCTCTTGAGTCTCAAACTTCATTGTTACCAATATCTGAATGAGTCATGACAAGCAACACTAGCTTTGAGTGAGTCATGACAAGCAACACTAGCTACAGCAACAAACACCAACTCATGCACTCCGGAGCTCCTAGCAAGCTCCAACTAGCCACCTTCTCAATTCAGATGACAACTCTCTCTCTCTCTCTCTCTCTCTCTCTCTCTCTCTCTCTCTCTCTCTAACCAATCATCCAACCTCCAAGGCTCCAGGAGGCAACACTCGAGAGGCAGCATCCAAGGCTCTAGGCCGCATTCTTCCTCTCAAATAGGAACTTGAGAGTTGCGAGTTGGTGCCACTTTGGGCATCATGGCAGAGACGTGGCTGGAGCTACCACTATAGGCACTGTGCAATAGGTGATATGCCAATAATGTGAATGGAGCTGCCATAGTGTCACTATGGGCACTATGCTACCACAGGCACAAGTGGAGCTATGTTGCCAGAGGTTGGAGCTACCGCCACATGGCACTATACTGCCACATGCGATATGGGCACTATGCTAGCTGCTCGTAGAGAGAGAGAGAGAGAGAGAGAGAGAGAGAGAGAGAGAGAGAGAGAGAGAGAGAGAGAGAGAGAGAGAGAGAGAGAGAGAGAGAGAGAGAGAGAGAGAGAGGGAGAGAGGGAGAGAGGGAGAGGGAGAGGGAGATAGGGAGAGAGAGAGACAACGTCCGCCAACAACCAGTTTGGGTAGTTAGCTTGCACAAGGAGGCAGAGACTAACTTCTAAGCCTAGAGAAGAATGCAAGTTGTCTTGGTGTTGTTAGCTAGAGGAGGATGCTCGTAACAAGAGAGAGAGAGAGAGAGAGAGAGAGAGAGAGAGAGAGAGAGAGAGAGAGAGAGAGAGAGAGAGCATGCACTAGTCTAGGTGCTTGGAGGAGGCGACGGAGGCTAGCAGCCTAGATAAGAGATGTCAAGGTGCCCTTTCTTTGGGAGATAGACAAGTCGCTTGAGTGTGGACGGTGGGGCTGTGTAGTGTGGCTAATAGCTATCGGCCCTCCTGAGAGAGATAGAGAGAGAGGGAGAGAGAGAGAGAGAAATCATTAATATATTAATTTATATGTTATTATATAATTTGATAAATTAATTATTAACATGCAATCTTATAATTTATGTCTTATTTTTTCCTTGGGGTTGGGACTTTAGTCACAATAAGTCAAGTCTTTGCTCCTCGATTTGGTATGCATCTTATTTCAACCTTAAAGTTTGATTTTGGTACTTGAATCCCCCCTCTATGCTTACACATTGAGCCTTTTGTTAAATGTAGAAGTCTTATTGCTTTATTATTTCTACATCATTGATATCATGTTTTACTTTATGTGGTCTTGACGGTCTAAAGTAAGTGTGGTACAAAAATTTTATAGGTCACATGGGTGAACACAAAGCTGACCAACGTCAACTATCTTTACATGTGGTGTTTGGACAAGCTTTTGGATAAAGATCATCATCAACACATACTAAGGAAGTTTCATTAGATCTAAATAAAGAAATTGTTATTGTAGATGGTATTATTATAAAGAGTGAGCCTAATGAGGAATGTAAAAAGAAAAAAGATGGATATGTCTGTGGTTTTCTTCCACAATGGAAAATTGTATATCCATGGGCATATTCAATTATTGATGAGAAAAGGAATGAATGTGTTAAATGTAAAACTTACACTAAACTTAAGTTAAATACACCATTTACTGGGATAGGAGGGAAAACTATTCAAAAACAAGCTCTTGAAGTTCATCAAAATTTTGAGGCTCACAAACAAGCTGAAAAGGAACTAAGTAGAAGGAAAAAAACATCGTTGAAAGTTATTGAAAAACATGTTGATTTAATGGTTGATGCTGAAAAAAATTGAATTGTGAGTGTTATTCAAATAATGTGGAATATTGTGCCATGTAATATGCCTCTAGATTCATTTGAAAGTGCATGTAAATTTCACATCGTCATGCACATCCCAAACATGCCTACATCTATAGAGTACTCCTCATACATGAATTCCACTGCTAGAAGACAATTTATTAATGCAATCTATCTTGTGTATTGGGAGAATCTTAAGAGTGAAATTTATGCAAGTCCATTTTATTCTTTAATGATCGATGAAAGTATTAATAGACGGTATTCAAAGCATCTCATTGTTTATATAACATGTTTGTCCAGTCAAGGGTTGGGGGAACCTAGAGCTAAATTTCTTCATCTTATTCGTATTCGTGATGGAAAAACTAACTCTGTACTCATAGCATTAAAAAGCTACTAAATGAAATGCAATTAGATAAGCATAAAATGATAGGGTTCACATCGGATGGAGCTAGTTTCATGGTAGGGGTAAATGAAGGAGTAGTGATTAAGTTAAGAAGAACCATTCCTCATCTTGTAGGTGTTCATTGTATTTCTCATCGACAAAATTTAGTTGTTAAGGATGCTTGTGAACATTTTACAGAGTTTGTATGTTTAGATAAGTTTGCCAGCAAGATAAGAGATTGGTTAGAAGATTCTACATTATGTCATGAGGAGTAGATGTCTTTAAAATAAAACACTATGAAGTACTTCGTATTCATGGTGTTAGGTGTTTGTCTAGAGGATCTATGCTTAATAGATTAGTAGTAATGATGTCTGCTTTACTTTCACAATGGAAAGATAAAAATGAAGCATTATATATGTTAGCAACCCATTATTAGCTCCAATTTCTTCTTCATTTCTTAGCTGATGTTCTAGTAGAAGTAGACTTGTTGAATGTTAAGTTTCAAGCAGAACATGTAGACATCACCACCATAGGAGGAGATATAAATGTCTTATTAAATATTTTAACAAATATATATTTAGGAGATTATTTTGGTGGAGACTGTAAAATTTCTCCAATAATTTTTCAGAAAAAATCTAGAGTTGGAATTTATAAGGTCAAGAACAAGGATAGTGAGGTAAGAGAACATATCTTGAAGTTTGAAAGTTTGCCAAATAGTGTGAATTCCAGCAATATTAGTGGATGTACTCTTTTAGCTAAGGAGTTTACTAAAAAAATAATTGAAAGATTTAATGAACGTTTTGCTGATTGTCACTTGATCAACTCGGGCAAAAAATTTTTACCAAAGCACTATCTAGTCGAGAGATGTTATAGAGTCCATTCACGAGACAATTCATGGGCCAGTTATGCGATAGATTTGCAGAGGGAGCTACACCACATCTCAACCGTGAATCGTGTGAAATAGAGCTAGGGCAGTTCGTGACCACTTTAGTGGAAAATTATCCAACCAAAGGTTTATTTTTCACATGGACATAATGTGGAAAGGAGTTGGAGTGGCAGATGTTTCCAGAAATGTTCAAATTGTGGCAAATTGTTCTTGTATTACCAACAAGTTCTGTCATGTGCAAAAGGGGTTTCTCAAAGCAGACTTTACTAAAGAGAAAACATAAATCGTCTCTTTGCCTAGAAACCTTGGATTGGCTAATGTTTTTAATGCTCTCTATTCATGAAGTCCTTCATGATGTAAAGTGGGACGAAATCTTTGATGTATGGAAGTCTATGAAAGATAGAAGCCCTCAAAACTTGAGTGGCTAATCATTAGTTGTAATCCTAATCCACAATTTAATATATTTTTTATCATGAAAGTTATGTTAGGGACGTATCTTTAAATATATATTTACAATTTGTTTTTGAAAAGCATCATCTCCTTCTAATTATTAAAAAAAGATCTATCAAAAAATTTACCCTTGGATTAAGAATAGTAAGCTTAATCATAACCCTTCAAGAAAAAAGTAAGGGCTGCCTTTCAAAACCAAGGCGTGCTTCGTTGTAAAAAGAAGTGTATCTGCTAGACTGCGTCCCATTAAAAAATCACATCATTCACGTCATTTTTATATTTTATGTATTCAATGCACATGATCATTGATTTTCTTACGGAATATGATTATGAGACTGATACGATTATGAGCATAACCACAGTCAAAAAAGGAGACTGACTCCTGAGCTGTGAGTCTCTCTCTCTCTCTCTCTCTCTCTCTCTCTCTCATATAAATAAGCTGCTCCCTTCCTTTTCCAGCATGTTTCCTTCACAGATGGAGCCTTAGCGTTTGCCATAGCTCCGTTACTCGGCTGCTTCTGATTATAAACGCAATATATGACATAATAGGCTATCCCTTCTAGCAACACACATAAATCACTTGCCTTATCACTTACGCACCTACCAGCTGTGCTGTACTTATCATCATCATAATCAAATATGGATCTAATGCAGGATCACGAGCTTGTGCAAGAGCTGCTCGATTTCCCTATCAGTCCTGGCCCTGACAGTGATCAGCAAAGCACCTCTAGCCTCCGTAGCTATGAGCTTATTCAGCAGAACCCTGGTGAGACTGAGTGGGGAGCCATTCTGCGGAAGCTCGAGGAATCACCAGCAATGTCAGCTGCGGGGATGATCGATGATCATCTGGGGCCATCTTCTTCTGCATCAGCACAGAATCCTGCTGATGATGCAGAACAAATTCAGACCCCCCCTCATGTAGGCATCTTCAGCTCACTGATGAGCTCGTTTGAGTACATGGATTCTGAACGACACACTCAGTTTAATGCCAGTAATGGTGATGATCACCTGGACTTTGTGTTGGATGAGCTGCTGTTCAGCTACAATGGCCACCAGTACTTAGGCACTGCACAGCAATCAGAGGAAAATCATCGCCATATCCCTGCACACTCTCAAACTCATGAGCAATGCTTCAATTGGTTAAACCAGCCTGAGAGAAGCAATTCGGGGCACTGTTACAGCTACAATATGAATCATGTTGACAGTGGCTCTTGTACGCCAGCCACGTCCGCGTCAAGCGACGATCCGGTGGATTACATGGAAGAACAAAACCTCGATCAGCCGGAGCTTAACACCATTAATTCCACCGATCAATCGAGCTCCCTCACCACCGTCGCCGAAGATCACAGTCAGCAGCATGCCCCGCCTGGCGACAAATCCCACAAGAAAAGGTACATTACTTTATTCACAGATACATGAAACAGTACCCAGTACCGAAAGTCTTTCACGAGCTTCCCACTTGCTTCTTCTTTCTGCTTTCAGCAAATTACTTTATATTCCTGATGTGGGAAAGGCTCATTGCTGATGCGTCACGCGTGCGTCTCAGTTTTTCTCCCTTTTTCAAAAGTCTCAAGGACTTAACCGCCATTTATGTGCATTAAGAAACGTCAGTCACTCATTGATGATGGCGGAAATTTTGATGTGCAGGGACAGTAAAGGCAATTGCTTACGTGTGAAGAAGCCCAAGAAGCAGAGGAGCCCCAGGCTAGAGATCTGGATGCAGAGCGACATTGACATCGTGGACGATGGCTTCAAGTGGCGCAAGTACGGCCAGAAAGCCGTGAAGGACAGCCCCTACCCAAGGTAGAATTCCACTGCCACACACAACAGAAAAAATCCTTCAGGCCAATCTTTTCAATCCCCTGTACCCATTAGCAGCTGTCATTCATTTGGGTTATAATCATGTCAATCCGACATGTAATTCATGCGGGTTATAATCCAAGTCGGTTGATTACCCATATGCCTAATTACATCAACAGAAAGACCACGAAAAGAACTGCAGTGATCCGATTGCTGTCACACATCTCGTTTGTTGTGGCCCATTAATTGAGTGCCCCAATTGATCTTATAGGACTCTAGCAGCATGCTATTTAGGTTAATAGTTGAAACCCATTAGTGTGGTATGTTGGTAATCATCCATTAAGCCCAAGTAGTAGGATACGGTCGTCATTATAGTTTGTTCAGTTTCAAACAGCTAAGACGAAATTTATGCTAACATGAATTAGGGGGCTTAAGCAGATGGTGATCAATTGAGTGTACATGGTTGTGATTTGATGAAGAAATGAATCAAGTTAAGTAGTATGGTGGATGAAAAAGCCCTAGTCAAAAACTAAACTGTTCTGTTGGATGGATGGATTATGGCAGGAGCTACTACAAATGCACAGACAAGAGGTGCAATGTGAAGAAGCATGTGGAGAGGCAGCGCAACGAGCCTGACGTGGTGGTCACCACCTACGAAGGCGTGCACACACACGCCACCCCCTCCTCTAATCACACCAATAAGGAATCAGATTCAAACGCCCCTAATTATGATAATCACCCCCACCTACACCCGGCCTCTCGTCCAGACCCCATATCCCACTACAGTACGGCCTACCTCGCCTCTCTGAATATCATCGCCCATTACATCGCTTCCTGCACCTATAACAATACCTGTAACCATAATCAGCTTCCTCCCCATCTCTCAAGCTGCCCTCCCAGCTTAATCCCCTCGATTAATCACCCTACCAGTACTACTCCGCCCCATGACAGTACTCTACTTGACCACCAATTACGACATCGTCTCTTGCAGGTCTTCATGCATCACCAAGACATCATGGCTAGAAGTTCACACTCGGCTTGAGGGGCAATGGTTGATCCCAGACTTTGCAAAAATTAGAACCTTGCCGCAAACGCACATGTAAGAAATGGAGAGGTGGGCAGAGTTGCCAGATTCTCACTTATGTCTACCTTCTGATTGCTGACAACGTGTCGATTATAGAAGAAGCCTTGCCATTGATCAATTGAGACGATGCTCAGGTGCTACTCTAGATGGCACCCCTGATGAAACAGGGCCTAGCCTTACTCCTTGGGACTGTGGCTGCAAGCAGCTTGGACTGCAGAAGCAGTATTTATCCCTCTGGCTGGGTTGGCACGCGGATGATTGAAGAAGACAATGTCAGTACCTGAGTGGATGTGGCGTGGTAAGAAGATGGCATTGCAGTGCCATTATTATATCTCATTACTTCTTATTGAGTTGAGAAACCCTTTCGACATATATCAATATTGTGGACCTTGATGTATACATTTGGTGCGCCGTAAAGGGTTTGGGCCCTGGGGATCCAAAATTGGCTCAGAGTTGTGGAACCATAGCACCTGATGACTGGCTGGAATGTTTTTACAACTGCATCCCAAGATCAACATGTTGTGGGGCTTTCAGGAAACAGACCTTGCTATGGGCATTTGCCTCGGTATAGCAATCACTACACCTCATGTCAATATTCCTCCGATGGCAGATCATCACATCTTGTGTGTAATTCTTGTTATGAGCAAGCTCTGGTCTTTCCCCAGTTAACACAGAGCATTTGAGCGTCACCCCAAAAGGCATACAATTGCTAGTAGCTACCGCTTCACGTTATATGAAGTCCATCCATCCCAGTCAGAATTAAAATCATAATGGCCTAGACCCTATCGTTGTTACAAGTGATTTGAGGCATTAGAAGGAAAATGAGGTCATTATATTATATTTAGTCCGATGACAGTCTATTAGATCATCAGATCGTACATGTAATTACATTTAGTAACAACTACATCAGGACTTTGTAACATTGTCAAGAGGCAATTCGACTTTCTTGTTATGAGCAAATGGAAATCCAAGGAAGCTTGGATGAAGATTATTAGTGGGCTGCACCATTGCTGTATCATTCAGCTGGTTGGATATTGCATTATCAGTTAGCAGTCCGTAACAGTGCCATATATCCCCAAAACTTCCGGGACACCTTCATCAACATATAGGACAATCCGTAGGTTTGATGAGATTATGCAGGCTCTAACATCTTTTCTAGAGAACCTGTTGCAGAGCCTTGTGACTACTTAGACATTATCCGTGAATCCATTCATGTCCCCAATGCAAGCTGTCCTTAAACACATGAAACGCAAGCACGTAATGCTTCTGGGTAATATTTCTTTGTCTTTAAGCAACGAAATCTGTTGTGAATGGGAGCACGTATAAGATAGCCGATAGATCTAAATAGGCGTCTGTATTGCCTAGCAGCAATCGGACCTCTCAAACTCTGCAAATCCTAGTATTACGTGCTCCATGGTAGAATCAAAGATCACTTTAGATTAGTAGCTAAATAAGGATAGTGTTCCATGCACAAAGGAACTTTGGACACTCTCCCATATGGCAAACAAAGAGAACTTTTCTAGATACTTATCAAAGTATCTAGAAAAAGTCTCAACTATTAAAAGTGGAACACTTTACAAGTTAGCAACACGGTAAAATATTCCCATATAGAAATTCCAAAAGTATCTAGTTGTTGATATAATAAAATTTTCGTACATAAGAAAACTAGTTAGAATCAATAATATAGTAAAATTTTGCTATATACGAAAACTAGTTAGAATCACCAGTACAGTAAAACATTTTCATATATTATATGATAAAAGTTAGTTATACTTTAATATATATTACCGAATAAAAATTGATTAGTAAAATTGGGTTTATATTTTTAAGACAACTAAATAGCATAAATATGAAGTCTTAAATAGTGGCTCCAAGAATACAAAAGTATGAGATCCATCAAGTTCTCACAACATCAAAACCTATTACTAAATCCATGCATAAAACATGGATCAACACTCCAATATTTCATGAGATCTAAACTAGTAGACCCAATCAAGATCGCTATTCATTGAAGATCCCCAAAGGAAAAAATTGCATGAATAAACCAATAGAGGGCACGTTAAGGAAAGTTTTCATCCACCCCTCCAAAAGTTCATGGGTAGCTAAGCCCCTCTTGGTCAGGGGAGAGAGGGAAAATACTAATTCTACGTGGACTACAAGCTACTCAATAAAGTGACAATCAAGGATGTGCATCTTCTACCTATGATAGATGATCTCTTTGATCAACTTGGGTAGCCAACATATCTTACATTCATTGGCATGGCTTCCACCTATTGGTAAATACCTTTAAAGCCCTTTGGATTAGATGATGCCATTTGGATTAACTTTGAGCACTTTTCAATGCATAGGCAATATAATTTTCCATGACTTACTTAAAAAGAAAGTCTTAAGTATTTACCTTTATGCCAGATTCACACCAAGACTTGTAATGAGCATTTTTATGTGCTTTGGGGAGTTCTCCATCATCAATAATCTGTCAATCCAATTCAAAAAATGTAAGTAGGCCAAAACATTATCAAAATTTTTAGTCTATATAAATTTTAATACATTAGTCTAAATAGATCCAGAAAAGTACTAGCAATCCAAGAGTATCCCATGCACATCAATCAAATAGCTACAACAAAGACCTTGCTAAAAAAGGAAACAAATATAAATTGAGAGAAGAGTGCCACATAGCATTTGTAAAATAGTGGGGACAGATGGGTATGACATGGGTTTAGCATGTGAATACTCGATTACACTGATGGGGTATTTAAGGTGTTGAGAGACCGAATTAGGGCATCAATTATCAATAATCAAGTCCCTTTTTATCCTTTCTTCCAACTTTCATAGCTTTCCTTCTCTTTCTCTCCCTTTTCTTGTCTTTCTCTCTCATTTTCTCTCTTATTCTCCCTCTTTCTTTGTTCTCTCTTGCAGTCTCTCCCTTCTCTCCTTCTCTCTCCTAGGTCTCCTTCATTACAGTTGGTATCAGAGCTTCGATCTTTGGTCCCTTCTTCATTTGCTTTCCTCATATCTAGTAACATTTTACAAAAAACAAAAACCTAGTTTATATAGGTATAGCAGAGATAGGAGCTATAAGGGAGTAGTGATAAAGTACCATAGGATACTAGCAATCTTTCTTGGAGATCTCACAGGAGCCATGGCCAAGTTGGAGGTACTCAAATCAAATTTTGCAGCTTATCACTAACTTTGAGGTAAAATTTTAGGGGCTGGGGATAAAGGCACCTGTGCCTAGCCATTGTATATTAGTTACACTAACAGTACCTGCATACCTGCACAATAGGTGGTAGGCGCCCTTCATCACTATCACTTCTTTATTCTTTCAATGATATTTGAATAAAGGGAAGGCCGGTCACACATTGTGATTGTTGGAGTTCCCACATTGTGTGTGTCTCTCTCTCTTGCTCTTGCTTCTTCCACTATAGCTCTTACTTCAGCTCCATGTTTCCACTTCCAGGCACACTCCCTTCAATTGGTATCAAAGCAAGATTGCGGAGCTCAACCCGTAGCTAGCATTCAAATATCTACAATAGAGGTTTCATGGCAACCATGGCCTGTGTTTACCCTCCCCACTCCTAAACTTGTTTGGCATTGCTTCAGGCCATTGTTGGGGCTACTTTGAAGTCTTCTTGAGCATCCCTATGACCAACCAGCATAGCAGGAGCTCATCGTGTTCTCAAGTTGTTGGCGCCTAATCATTGGACAGTACAAGACAATTTTGCAATTGCTTTGGTTGACATTTGTGTTGCTCGAACTCTTTAGTGGATGCAGTGGCAATGGTAGTGGCAGTGGTAGCCTCTCTCTCTATCTCTCTCTCTCTCTCTCTCTCTCTCCCTTGTGTTGATCTATCTCCCTTCTTCTCTCTATACATCTCTTCATCAACAAAAAGAAAAAGAGAAGTAAAGAAAAGATAAAAACAAAGAGAGAAGAGAGAATGCACTTACCTCAAAGCTTGAAGAAGAATCCTTTCGCGCTTCTCTCCTTCTTCTTCTCCTCCTTCACGGGTTCTGTCCTTCTTCTTTGCAATTGTCCCCTCTCTTTTTGTGGTGGATTGGTGGTGGCAGCGGCCTCTCTCTCTCAATCTCCCTTGCGCACATTGATCTCTCTCACTTCTTCTCTCTATACACTCTTCATCAACAAAAAGAAAGAGAGAAGTAAAGAAAAGAGAAAAACAAAGAGAAAAGAGATAATGCACTTACCTCAAAGCTTGAAGAAGAATCCATTCGTACTTCTCTCCTTTTTTTTCTCCTTCGCGAGTTCCTGCCTTCTCCTTTACACTTGTCTCCTCCCTCTTCGTGGATGGCGGCGGCCTCTCTCTCTCTCTCTCTCTCTCTCTCTCTCTCTCTCTCTCTCTCTCTCTCTCTCTCTCTCTCTCTCTCTCTCTCTCTCTCTCTCTCGCTTGTTTACAAACCTATAAAATGCGATGCTCGGGTTTTGACACTTTTTTATGAAGCCCCTCTCTCTCCCGTTTTTTATTTATTTCCATCTCTCCCTTCCTTCCCCTCCCTTCTTCTCTCTATTTCTCTCCCTTCTTTCCTCCCCACTCTCACTCAACTCATCTCATCGCAAAGACAATCAAAGATAGAAAATAAAAAGCTTAAAAAACAAAGATATTGAAAGAAATGTTACCCCACCTCTCTTTATCTCTCTGTCCCCCCTCTCCCTTTACTTTGATTTCTTAACCTTCTCTCTCATTCTCTCATTGTTTTCCTATTTCTCTCTCCCTCTCTCTCGCTCTCTATTTTTTCTCTCTATCTCTCTTTCTCCCTCTCTCTCTCTTCTTTTCACTCTCCTTTCTCTCTTTACCTCGCCCTTTTTTTCTACCTCCTTCTCCTCTCTTCCTTCCCTCTCACTCTCTCTATTTCTCTCCCCCTCATCCTCCTCTCTCCCTCCCTTCATCTCTCATTTCTCTCTTCCTCTTTCTCTTTGTTTCCTTTCTCTCCCTTCATTCTTCTCCCTCCCTTCCACCCTCCCTCTCTTTCCATGTATCTCTTTGCAAAGAAAAACAAAAAAACAAAACAAGAGAATACAAAAATAAAGCAAGAAGAGGAAATGCACATACCTCAAAGGCGTGAAGATGAAACCCTTTGTACCTTCTCTTCGCACCTTCCCTCCCTTTTCCCTTGCACACTTCTCTTTCTTCTTTGTGTATAGTGGCGACGGCGGTGATGATGGTGATGAGCTCTCTCTCTCTCTCTCTCTCTCTCTCTCTCTCTCTCTCTCTCTCTCTCTCTCTCTCTCTCTCTCTCTCTCTCTCTCTCTCACACACACACACAAAGCTTTCAGCTATCTCACTCTCTCTTTCATTCTTTATCGCAAATGTTTTCTCGGCAAAGGTCACGCTCGGGTTTTCGAAACTTTTTTCTCATACCGGTGTCGCTATTAGTGTCGCTATTTGCATCGCTATTTGTGTCCCTATTTGCATCGCTAATTCTATTAACGACACTAATAGAGATGCTTTTAGCGACACCGCTTTTTTGCGTCGCAAATGGCCATCGCTATTGCCCCATTCCCTTGTAGTGAGAGGAAAATTAATGTAAAGAGTGCCTTTAAGTATAACATATAATTTTGTTTGCAAACTAAGTCTAATATATTTTGAAAATCCATACCTTGATACCTCAACCTAAGTGACATGACACAAACTATGTGTAACTGTGGGGTCCTCTCAATGTGCCCTCTCTTGGATGGTGTGACAACATCAAGGCAGAAAACCTCTCAAATGATAGCCTCCAATGCGTCATCAAAGAGCATTATATAGCTCTACATGTTCTCACTAATCTTCTCACGTGACAAGCCCTTTCTACATAGTAGTCCTCATAGTATCGTCAACAACCCATCTAGCGTCATGGTACCAATCCATAAAATACCCCATGGAAAAAATTTAATCAATTGATCATTGTAGCAAGAATTTATTCATACCATGAGAGCAATGATGATACCTCTCAGTTTGGAAGTTCACAAAGTGTTGGGAAAAAAGCAATGTCTAATCCTGGATAAGGCACTCATCATGGGTAGCAAGCACTTAATATTGTTTTAGACCAAAATGGAAGTCCTTATAGGCCTCTTGAAGCTAATGACTAGCAAGAGAAAGAGGAATCTAATGATGCCAACAATGGGATTATGTTAGCATTCTCCAAAAGCTTCCAAGTGACATGTGCATAATGAAACGCAACTATTGTACGTATAGATGGGATGATGGTCCATCATGTGTAACCGTACATCTTTGCATATATGTATATTGTATTGGTGAACTTATTGGACAACACAATATTTAATGGATTGAGAAGAATGGTTATTAGTGAGAAATGGCTAAAAATAAATCTTTCTCACTCTGAAAAGGTTGAGTCACATTCATACCTTAGGAAATGACTTTTGAAAACATGCAAAAATGATTATGAAGATTTGTGCACCAATCTTGAAGATCCTTTGTTTGGCGAATAGAGAAGGAGCCACTATGAGTTTGATTTATGAGCTCACTAATTGAATGGTTGATGTAGGTAAGCTAAATGAAGTGAAGAGTCTTTCTTTGGATCATTGGACATGGTGTGTTTGTCCTTGTGTGTAGCAACCTTTGTTGTGCATCCTCTATGGAGAGGAAGCGACAAAGAGAGTGATGTAGAGGTTAATAGTGGGTGGATGAAAGTTTTAGAGCGATATACATGAATGCTATTGAGAAACATGGAGTCTTAATTGATGAGCTTGATGTGTTTAGATCAGAGGGAGGTTCATCTCATGTTATTGCCAAAGATAAAGAATGAATGCATTAGTTCAATGGTGGGAAACATTTGGTTTTAGTAGTTAAGTGCAACAGCTTGTGATTAAGATTCTCTCTCAAGGAAGTTGTGCATCCCTTTGTGAGAGGAATCAGAGTACATTTTTCCTTAGCCATATCAAATGAATGAATAGATTGAAACCCTCCCACACAAAGAAGTTGGTGTATACCCATACAAACTTTGACACTTGTTTCCAAGGTAAATGCTAGAGGGTATGAGAAAATGGAGGTCACTTTTAGAGGTGATCAATAGGGATGAAAAGAAAATGCATTATCTAGCTCAAAAGTGGAAAATTTTTTGTTCCAGTACTCCTAAATTGCAACATCTTGCAATTAATATTCTCTCTCAAGGAAGTTGCACATCCCCTTGTGAAAGGAATTAGAGTACTTTTTTCCTTATTCATAAATGAAGGAACTGATTGAAGCCCTCTCCCATAGAGAAGTTGGTGTATATCCATAAAATTTTGATACTTGTTTTCCAAGATAAAGGCTAGAGGGTACAAAAAAATGGGGATCACTTCAAAGATGATCTATAAGGAGAAGGATGATCCCAAGAACTATTTGGAGTTAAAGGCTACCTATGCCTAGCTACCTATATTTATATTATATTTACTACATGCACATCTGTATACTATGGGTGGTGGTTGCCCATCATTGTCACTTTATTATTTATTATTTAATATGACAATTGAATAAAGGAGGGCCGGTCACATATTATGAATATTGGATTTTCCACATACTATCTTGCTCTCTCTCTTGTTCCAACTTCCATAGCTCTTACTTTCGCTTGTTCTTTCACTCTTGCTCAAACCTTCCACCTTTCAACTAGTATTAGAGTGGCTATCCAAGGAGCTTCATCAACCTTCACTTCAACTTAGAAAGAGAGCTTCATTCTTAGGTTCCATGGCAACCACATATTGAGATATGCATCAGTCCCACTGCTCTTGGATTATCTCCTTAACTTCCCAACTTACTTCTTAGCCTTTTCAATGTCATTTGTCAATGCCAAGAGCTCCAATCTAATCAGGAGTAGCTAGCAAGCACCCCATGAGAAACATCACATTTTTCAATGCAAATTTAGGGCCGCCCTATCTATCCCACCTCATTCAATTGGCTCTTGCATCTCTTGCTAATTATTTCCCTTCATTTGGGGGTCTTTTTGGCTTCATTTGCCTCCATCTTTAGCATTATTTGAGGATTTTTAAATCAACCATTACTTCACAATTCAGTGTAGTATGTTGTTCACTATTTGGGGCAATAAGTATTTGATTGCTTAATGATCAAATGACACTTATGGGGCAAGTTGGTGATGCTCAGATGATGTATTAATGTTTGGAAAAGCTTCTTGGATCAAGTAGAGCTTGTTTAGCTCATCACTAGGAAGGTTCTTTGTTGTGATACCGTGTGGGTAGCAAACATACACAATGAATGCTTATGTACTTAATGTATTTGATGCCTGTATACTACTTGGGTATGCTATTTGGAAACATTTCTTGCCACTAATTTACATTCTTAGATATGAACTTAATGTATTTGATGCCTATATACTACCTAGGTATGCTATTTGAACACATTGCTTACCACTAATGTACATGCTTAGATATGCTCTCGTTGAGCTTTGAACTTTGATCTTGTGCTCAAGTATCTACATATTTACAATGGCTACTTGCTTTGGAGCTTTATCAATTATGACCTTGATCACTTATGTTATGCTTATGTTATCAAATGTACATTTGATGCTTCTTGGATTCCCGAATGTTATGACACTTATGTCTTGAGCTTGCATTTCTCTTTGCCATTCCAAATTTTATTCCAATTGTAGTACTTTGGCATTTCATTATAGAGCTTGATTTATTCAAGACAATGGGAATCTCTTGCTTATATATATGCTCAATTGGCCTTGGCGTACATTGTCCTTGTAGAAATTGATGATTGCGGGCTAATTTACCATTGATTTATACACATGATAGTTCCTCCTATTAGACAAGTTTGTCAACTTTGGATGAATTCTTGTTATACACTTAAGCTTCACCACTTATATGCAGTGAGTTAGTTGTAGATTGGTGGATCTTTGTTCCTTTTGGAGATCTCTTATGCACAGTTGGCTTATGTACATACTACCGTATCACTATGGGAAGATCCCTGTGAATGCACAAAAGCATCAAACTTGTGGTACCATTCCCTAGGTGCTTGCTTAAGGCCATAAAGACTCTTTTACAATCTATAGCCAAGACTTTTTATTTATGTTTAATAGGATACACCCAAACCTTATGCGGATAGTCATCAATGAAAGTAACGAAATACTTCACACCACCTAAAGACTTGCAAGGCATGGAACCACATACATCTGAATAAACAAGAGCCAATGGCTCACCCATGCATGTCATATCGGACTTTTTACGCATATTATGTGTCTTCCTACCATCTAAATAGTTATCATAAGACTCAAAGCACTTATCGTCAAGGAGTGAAAGATACTGCAATGCCAGGTCATTACCCAAATGGACAAATCTAGTCAAACTATGATAGGAGTGAAACTGCTCTCTATGAGGGGTCATGTGAAAGGAAGCCCCTAAATCTACAATTGCAACAAGAGTGAAACCACTGTCTATGAGGGGTCAAGTGAAAGGAATCCCCTAAATCTATGAGGTAACACTGAGTATACCCTAACAAAGCATCTATCAGATGTGAAGTATCAAGAGAAGAAGATAGAAGTATGAAATCCTCATCAAAATCAATTTGCAAAACATTAATCTCTTTAATATTAACACTAGACTTGCTAAGGACAATGACAAGTCATTACCCAAATGGAAAAATCCAATCAAACTACAACAAGAGTGAAACCACTATCTTTGAAGGGTCAAATGAAAGGAAACCCCTAAATCTATGAGCTAACACTGAGTATACCCTGACAAAGCATCTTTCAGTTGTGAAGTATCAAGAGAATAAGTTGCAAGTATGAAATCATCATCAAAATCAGTCCACACAACATTAATCTCTTTAATCTTAACACTACACAATGCTATAATCATCATTTTTGTCTTGTGCTTTACCCTTGCCCTTTTCTTTGTGCTTGTCCTCATGCATTTTATGGCACTGTAGCTAAATATGCCCTGCTTTCCAACAATATTGACAAGTCAATGAGGACTTATGGCCACGAGACTTATTGTGAGATTGTTCATGTGACTGGGAGCGAGACTACATAGAGTCTCTTCCACATTGATCATTACCACCCCTATTATTATTGCATCTAACTGTAAAAGCATGAGAGGTATAGGAAGCATCGACATTCTTCCTATTAACCTCTTCAATCAAGAGTGCACCCTCTACATTATGCAACTATAACCCATCACTAAGTATGTTGGCACACATAGTAGTATGAAGTATCCCATGATTCAGGCAATGTAACTAAGAGGAACAAGGGAAGAAGAGTGCCCCTGAATTCAAACCCTGCGAAGTTAAATGGCTGATAATGGAATGAAACTCATTTAAGTGGGCTGATATAGAAGTGCCCTCCTTCATGCAAAGACTCATGAGTTACTTCAACCAATACATCTAAGAAGAGGGGCTCTATTTGTCACAAACATTGCAAATCTTTTCCCATAGTTCCCATGCAAAAGACTACCCATCAGAGATAACATTATAGAATACCTACTTAGAGAGGGATAATATGATGGTGAACTCACATAGCTCATGTAATTCAACCCAATCATCTGAATCAATAGGTTTGGGCTTGACATCCTTATGTTTCAAAGGCCTAACATGTATTTTCTACACTAAAACTTGCTAGATTTGGGCCTTCCAATAGCTATAGTTGGTGCCATCCAACTTGTCAATATTAAAGATAGCATTATTAGTTGAGCCACTGGCCATAATTAAGGCAAGAAAGTGCACAAATTGTCAAATAAAACCATTTTAATTACTACAAACAACCTTAAAACCACTACAAAATGGTTGAAAATAAAGGGGTACTAACCAAGTAATGAGTTGTCCACAAGCTCAGTGCAAAGAACTGTCAAATGAAGGTGATTGCTCACATAAACAATGCAATAAACTGCAATTACAACATGCCAAAGATGAAGTACATCAGTAAGAGATCAATGCAAAAGAGGGAAATCATTGATATAAGACAAACTGCAAAACAACTGCCAGGGAACACGGGGGATTCACTAGTAGTAATAACGAGACATCACCTACTGCAAGAAATATATAAAAATACCCCTTATCTACCCCCTATTTATGGGACCTTACCTTATAAAATGTACCTTCCTTCCCTTAAATAAACCCCCTCCCTTACATTCACGTGGTACCATACGGTAAACCCTAGTGGACCCCCGGGCCAGGGAATAGCTCCAACTAGCAATGAGTGAATATGTGTCTGGCACTGAGAACTCTATCAAAGAATCAATGTATCAAACTATGATACACCCCATAAGCATAACCATCATGCATAGAGTGGGTCTCATGGGTAACAGAAGAGACCAACTACAAGCACAATGGACTGAGCAATGTAACAAAAGCTCAATACATCACCAACCAAGATGCATATATCACTAACAACATCATGACAGAGATAGATGCCATCCCAAAAGGAATGTCAGATCAGCCCACTAAGCATCAAATGCACACATAAAGTATGACAAGAGCATGTACATTCACCAAGTCCCACGATCTCATTGTAGGACCCTCAAGCTCAATTGCATAACCAAAAGCTCAATGTAATCTTCAAATGTCAAGAAGTGGCTCCCACTAGAATGAAAGTCAAATGTCAGACTAGCAAATAGAGATAAAAAAATCATGTGGAAGGCATCCATACATCTAAGATCCAAGTAGTATATATCCAGGAGCATCCAACCCAAGTATTTTGCAAAGCTCTTACTGCAACATCAAATAACCATATATAACGACCTTCGAGGCATGAAAGCCTTCACCATTAAACTTGCCTATATGTTCCACTTCAGTCATCTTAGTAGGATGTCTTACCACAATAACTCTCAGGCAATGTCGATCCTTTTAGAAGAAGATTGAGATTTACAAGGGACTTTATCAATGTGACTTTAAATCATCACACAAACTGAGAATAATCTTTGAAGCATGAATTAGAAGGTGATTTACTCTTGAGTAAACTGAAGACTCAAGTGCCAAGAAGCACTATTTGCGTAAACTGAAGACTCAAGTGCCAAGAAGCACTATTTGAGTATCAATAGATACCATGTCTTTAATGTTGATGCTTAGGCTTCTCAAACATTCCTCTTGCTGAAGTCTTTATTGCTTTCTCCAAATCTTTCAAGTCTGCAAGATCTCCCCTCCTTACTGATTTGTTGATCTAGTTAGGCAGTAAACTTGAGCGTAGGAGCTCTAGTGAGCTTGAGAAAATTGATAATGTTGAGCTTGTGGCAGGGCAATGTTGATGTGTCAAGTGATACAAAGAAGCTTCAGTAGCAGGGGAACACTTTTCCAGAAGGAAGCTCGGTAAGTTTTTGCTAGTAGAGAGAGATCTGAGAGCTTCAAGCAGGCATGGTACTATTGGCTATGGCTGCCACAAGGTCAAGTGGAGAAGAAGAAGGAGTGGAAGATGAGGTCCTGGACTTTGGACTGAGCTCAAGTTGAGCTAGATGAGAGTGAAATTGAGCTGTGCCATGCTCAGTTGTGCTCTGATACCTTGTCAAAAGATGCAGATCTAGAGCAAGGAAAAATCTATGGCAGATGGAAGATGAAGGCCAAACTCATGATGCTCTGGACAAGTGGAGACAAACTGTTACACAAGTGAACTAGGTTCCAAGATGGCATCTTGGATTCATAAACACAATCTTGTGTAGGACTGAAAAGACAAGACACGTAACTGAAAAGAGAAAGCATCATGACATTGTATTTATTCCATTATTCAAAGTGATAGTCAAGTACAATGCTTTATAGAAGTTGGGTTATTCCACTCTCCTCACTGTGCATATGGGATTTAGGATAGCTCTTCATGGAGCATACATCATTTGTCATTTCTCAACAAGAGGAAGCGTGAGAGTGTGAGAGAGTGAGTGTGTGAGGGTGAGGGATCTTGGAGAAGAAGCTCTCCATCATCTCCTCTCTTCTCTTCTCTTGTCTCGTGCGTGGCTATGAAGGATGGAGCTTGGAGGTGGAGGCTTGAGGATGCTTGAGCTCACATCATGAATTGTGGAGCTACCAGCTTGCTTAAGGGAGAAGGCTACTCATTTGGGCATCAAGGTAAGCTCACTACACCCCAGTAGGATCGAAGGCGTGTCGGCTAGGTGAGAGATAGCCATTTTTGCTCGCTTAAAATGCTTGAAGCAATAAGCGGACCGTGGGTCTTGGCGGTTGAGCATGAGCTCCCTCTACATTTTTTTTCCATTAGCCAAGACTAACAGATTCAAGATTGAGCACTTGCGTGCCTCAAATAAGGAGATTTTGGGATTTTAATCTTTCCAACAAGTGAGTATTTTAGTTTTTTGATGATTAGGCAAGTAGGAGGAATCATTTTAGTATTTGGATTTTGATTTTTGTTGCATTTAGAGTGGGATAGGATTGAGAAATCGAAGTGAAAAGCTTTAGGATCACTACTATAGAACAGGCCCAAACAAGGCACAAACAAGGAAGAAATGGGAAAAAAGAGTGCTTAGATGTGCTAATGTTGCAAGGCGAGTGATCAGGAAGGCAAGCCTTAGTTGGTCAAGGGTTTAAAACCCAAGCGGACAAGGGAGAGCTCATTTGCAACAATAGCATTGAGAGAGAGAGAGAGAGAGAGAGAGAGAGAGAGAGAGAGCTTGGAGAGACCAAACCCTTGCAGTGGATTGATCGATTAGTTTCGGAGGTTTTCGAGCACGTTAGGTATATGCAAACCTTGATCTTTGTCTATTGATCTATTCTAGAAGTGCATGTGACCTAGGATGCTAGGAATTGATTGATTCGAGTCAAAATCATCACCACTGCCAACATGTGTCGTCGCACTCGACATATTCGAGTCCTAGATTCAAATGGCCACTTTGGTCTGAGCCGCAAATTTGGCCCTCATCCTACTTACATTCAGTCCAGTCGGCCACCTTAAATTTGGCCCACCCAATTCAGCCCCATATCTCACTTCGCCCTTGCCCATTCGACCTAGCCGATTCGGCCTAACTACCACTCAAACCACCATATTCGGCCCATCCGAATTAGACAATCAAGCATTCGGCCCACCTTGCCACGTGGCATTCAAATAGCCTTACATTCGGCCCTCGGGCACATTCTAGCTTGTTGTTTCTTGCTATTAACTAACATTGGGTTTATTGGGACCTACATTTGTTTCACGATGGTGGCCCTTTAGACTTCAATAAAAGAATAGAGTTGCAACTTTTTGATTCACCCTTAACCACTTAACTTTCATCCTTGTGAATGTGATTCCTTGTGAAACTTAAATATGTGATAATATTTTTTTCAAGGATAGGAATGATAGAAGATGGTTTGAAAAATTTATTGCTTTATTTTTCTTCTAACATAACATCGTTGCAAAAGCTAGACAATGTCTAGAATGACGTGGTTGCACTCATTCCAAATAATCACTAAATAGGATTGATGTGCATGCAATCATGTGACCCTCCCCCCTTGCTACCCTCTTCCAGTAAGGCATGGAAAACCAATGGGGATTGGACCAATGTGATCTCACCTTGATATTGGCAGTCTAGCTTATGGAGAAGACACCAAGGCCTTCTCTTACCAAGTAGAGGGAATTTCTAATGGAGCTATGAAATGCATACAAATAGAAAGGAACATCAAATGACTTTTCCTTCATTTTATGGGATATTTTTATTTGATTTAATAGGAAAAAATGGATAAGAAATGAATACACAAGTAAGGTATTAATTGCAATTCTCTTAATTTGTGCCAATTTAACCAAGTTACCTTCTTGCATTTTACTCCACAAGGTTGATGGCTTGAAAATAGTTCCACGGCCCAAGAAATACAATTTAATGGCATCGCTTCTTTGGAACCACCATAACTACACCCATGATGAGAGAAGAAGATGGAGAAGAAGAAGCAAAGAAAAAAAAAACGACAAAAGTTTTACCTCACTAGATCCATCACTATCTCACAATTTACAACCTCATATTCAACTCCAAACTCAAGGCCCTTACCATGGATGGGAAGAAATAGAAGAAATAGAAGAAAAAGAAAAAAAGTAAGAAAAATATATAGAGCTTCACCTTTCCTCGGTCATTTACTAAACATGCCCCTCACACTCTCTTTGTCACTCTTAACAATGAAGACAAGATAACAAAATAGAAGAAGTCAAGGGAAAGCTTCAATAGTTGCACTAGAGTTGCACTAACAAAACTTCCACTGCATGGACGCATTAAAGGTAAATACAATTGAGACCTCTACCCTATATAGACCAAATTTAGGGTTAGGGTTAGGTCCCTTCTCTAGGATAATACCATGTTTGCATTTTAGGGTTTGCAACTCTTTTTCATTTTATAGCTTGCACCCTTGTGGATGAGGTTTTGCACCCCATTTTATGTTTTAGGATTCCAAAAATAGTGATGCAGGATTTGCACCCCTTTTGCATTTTAGAGCTTCCACCATTGTGAATTAGGATGTATACCCTCTTTTAGGTATCCTACCCACCTTGTGGGATTTATGCAAGTCCTTACGAGATGCATGCTTGTATCTTAGCCTAATTAGACCTAACCTAGACTATTGCAATTATAGATTCATGCATGCAATAAACACAAGAGTTGCGAGTGTGACAAATAAGACTATGAGAAATAATATAATGTGCACGGGTGTATGAGCCAAACTCTCATAGAATAATACAACCATGATAATCATATGTCTATGAAAGTATGAAAATAGTACATGTCAAAAATAATAGTACATGTCAAAAATAATAGTCCAAAGCTCAAAATAATGATCCACCAAAAATAATATTGACACTTACACTTTCAATTTAATTTAACCTTCTTTGAATGTCTTTGACTTTAGCCTTCCAAATTTCCCATTAACATTACCTCCCTTTGGGATGAGTGCCAATCCCATGGCATTGTTTCAAAGGTAGATGCAAAATTCGAGGATGATCAATGAATTAGCTCTAAAAAAACAATGATCTTGATGGAGGAGTAATTGATCATGGTATAGATGATTTATACTATGATAGATGGTGACAAACATTGTGGTTGATGACATAACTTGCAGAAGATGATGTTTTTGATGCCCATATTCTTGAATAGTGATTCTTCCTGTTGGAGAAAGCTTGAATGGCCAAGGAAAATGAATCACAAATGTAGAAGATGGAAGAATCAACATGGAAGTAGAAATGATGGCTCATGATTCTCCACAAACTTGTGTACTTGCAAAGTAAATACATCATGTTCATTGACTTCCTAGGGGAGAGTGCTAGTCTTATCTTCATGCACAAGGTATATAGGAATGGTGGATTGGAAGATGGGGTGACTCCAAGCAAGTCTGAAGTGTTGTTCCATACTAGAGTACCCAAATCCATGAATAGGTTATGGTAGAAATAGTATATGAGTGCATATGCTTACTTCGGATAATACTTAGTTACACGAATGCTCCATGACTTTTTCTATTGATGATGGCAAATGCCCGATGAAGCAAAGTAGCTTGAAGTGGTGAAGATGGAAAGAATTGTCATAAAAGTAACTCCTAAAGAGCATGGTATCAAACTCGTGTGGCATTTGATGAAAGTGCTCCAGTTCTTCACTGGATTCAATGAAGAACATGGTTCTTCACTAGTTCAATGTTGTGTGGCCAACTTATTGAAGTGCTTCCATTCTACTTGAAACATTGTTTCCACCTTGATTTGAAGTTGATTTGCTAGCATTAGAAAAATTGAGATGAGAAGTGACTTAACCAAGGTGAGTCAAACTACCTCTATATACCTTGACCTTGATGTGCCCTAAATAATTGTGAGGAAAAATGGAAAAAAGGGCTAAGGGGTTAAAGATGGAGCCGGTGGCCCGACTAGGGTTATCAATCGATATATCCAACTTCAGGACACCTAGGTGTGATGTAGTAAATACGATGCTATACATTTAGGTTTACAACCTGAAAAAGTTAGAAATTGAAGTGTAAGGGATATGAATGTTGACTTTATATAGTAAACCTGACTCTAAGAATAGAACTACTTGCATGCGTGTGTCTAGTAAACCTAGCTCTAAGAATGAAAGTGTATGCATATAATGAAGATCAAATATTGAGCATGAGCATCAGAAGCACTATGCCTTGTTGGTGAAGCTATTATGAGCAAAGAACTTGACATGGAAGCAATGGTGGTGTCCAAGGTAGAAGCTATGGAGTGTAGAGGATTGAGAGAGAGAGAGAGAGAGAGAGAAGAACACAAGAGAGTCATGCAAATAAAAAATAAATCTTAGCTATGTTATTTATTATATTTGCTTATATATGACTATACCATGTGTACATATATACGGGATGTCAACCTAGCTATATTAACCATTGGCCTTTACCCCCAACAACCTCCCACTAAAAGGCTAATATTTTTTTGTGGGAGTATAAGAACAAAGTGAAAATACTATACAATGCCCATTAGCACTCTGCAATGTGCTCAGAAGGTAAAATGTTTGTGAGGATACCTACAAGATGATCATCTATATAGATCTGATAAGCTCAATGTTCTTGTTCTCAAGAATCTCCTCAATAAAGTGATACTTCACCTCAAAGTGCTTTGTGTTTATATGAAAGACAGGGTTCTTTCACAATTAAATGGACTCTGACTATCATAGTGTAATGTAGGCACATCTTCTCTAATATCCAATTCTCCCACTAAATGAGTAAGCCATATAGCTTCCTTACTAGCCTCAGTGGTGGTTGCAGCATACTCTGCCTCAATGATAGATAAAGCCATACATGGCTACAAATGAGAGACCCAAGAGACTACATCCCCTATGAAAGTAAAGACAAAACTTGTAGTAGGCCTTCTCTAGAGTCCAAGTCCCTATAAAATCAATATTTACATATCCAAGAATAGATGTATCCTTCCTTCCAAAGCATATGCACATAGACATAGTGTTGTTCAAGTGTCTCATAATACTCTTTATTGACCTTCAATGCTTCTTACCAAGGTTTTCCATATACCTTCTAAAACTCTCATTGTATTGGCAATGTCTAGACATGTAATAACCATGGCATACACCAACTTACCAATTGTGAATGGATAAGAAACCTTGGCCATTTCAACCTTGTACTCATCTGACTTGGGGATGTCCTCTATGGCACTCTCACAGAAAGAATTGGTGATAGCTTTGATGTTTTGTGCCATCATACCTAGAATAAAAGTTTAGAGCTTAAACCTTGTGTTATACCCTCACATAAGATCATTCTACTTCACATCATTTGATGATGGTCTATTTTGTGTAGTAGCAAAAACAAAGGAAGATTTTGATTTTGTGTCCCTTAGACTTGGAATAGATCACTCAAAGAATAGGGTATTGTATTGAAGCCAAGCATAAGCATTCAGAATTTGTGGACCTTGGGTGCGGCAAAAGACGTGTAACACATCAAACATCATGTTGCCTCATTCCAACCAACTAGTAATTTGTAGCTATTCCACTAAAAGGAGTTTGTCACACAAAGGATGTCTCTATGTTCAGTATCATGGAGTACTCTCAAGGATGTAGGGGGAATATATGTAGAATCATGCATTAAGATCCAGAGTGCCTTTCTTTTGTTGTATAATAATCATTAGTCAACTACCAATTCTAACTGCTAACATTTGACTGAAATACCATTTTTATTCAAATACACTATGTTCTCCTTTCTATTCCAATGCTTCATCAACTTTCTCCCTATTTATCTCACAATGCTTTGTATAGAACAAGGGAGTCAAATGAATGTGATTTTGTTTAACTCTGGGCAAAAGACTCGTGACTTAACCTATGATTGTCGGGTAAAGTGAGGAAATATGCTCCTAGTTTTCTACGGTCAATCAATTTTCCAAGAGCTTCTTATGTTCTTCTATGGGAACTTTGATGTCAACTTGAACATATGCATGAGCAAGTGATATCATTGTATCGTTAATCCTTCGTGATAGCATTTAATTACCTATTGGTCCTCTTTTACACTCTCCTTCTACCATCTCCATGAGGTATCTCTTGGTCAACTTAGGCTTCAAATTCATTAGAGCTTCTAGTCAAGAGGAATAACCCTTATGAATCATTAGATTCATTGTGCTCTCTACTGCAAAGCTCATATGTCTTTGCGATACTAAATTACTAGAGGATCATTCATTAGCTAAACTGATAGGTTTGTTTTGTGACTTTGCATATTCCACTTAAGAATCGGAAGTAATAATTGTTTAGCTCAACAAACAAAGGCGATTGCACACTTAGATGCTCAATTTTATTGGAGGTAGTCTCACTCTTATAATTTCTAGTTATGTTTGTGACAATGCTTTCAAAGGGGGGTTGTTGATCCTTAGATGTTTTCATGGCTATCCATTGTGGATACCCTTCCTTCATTTGAGACATTGCATTAGGCTTCTACTACTAGATTTTTGGCTTTGGTATAGGTGACAAAGGTTCTTTGATTTTGGGAGACTTTAAACATTCGGATGGAGCAACAACTTCCTAGACTTGTTCCTTGTCAATCCTTGATAGCTATGTATTAGTTATTCATGAGTATAGGTGACAAAGGATTGACAATCATGATACATGTGAGTGGTGCCAAACTCAATGCATCTTAGGTTAGTCTCATGATATGTATTTGTCTCTATCTAGTCCATTATTTGTAGGCTAGGCTCTTGTTTTGCTAGCTTAGTTATCTTGTCAATGGATAGTTGGACGGGAATGATGTGGCAACACTCTACAAACGTGGCATTCCTCTTCCTCCAGCTCCCACTTCGTATTGGAGCTCATTAAGCACTCAATAACCACCTTGGCCTTGCTCTATGCCCTTTGATACTGATCTATGGCACTTAGCCTTTAAGCTTTGAGCTCCACATTCTCAGATAGGTTAAGAAATCACAGGTCTACATGCTATAATACAGGGCAGCCCCCTGCTTCTCATGCCTACGGTTAGTGGTGATGGTCCGATGATGCCCTTTTGTGCTCAGTAAATGCCTATATGGTTGGGGATGATGTCCCATTGTTTGGATCGGATTTTGGAGCTGGATTGAGCCATTGGTTGCTAAAATTTCACTATTCACAAGCCGGAAATAGGGCAGCACTTGCCTCTTGGATGCTTCACGGTCATGGATTATGGTTATGAGATGTATGTTCATGCCTATTGATGCTCGACACTATGGGGATGTATATGCATTGTTTGGATATGCTTTTGGGGATGGATTGACCCACTATTTGCTCAGTTTTAACATGGATTTACATGTTGGAATAGACAGGGCTGAAGGTGTTTTATCAGGGATTTCTATGCCTATGGCTTACGGGCTATGTTTCGGGTGTTACAAATGATGTACTTGATGTCTTACGTGCTTATGGATGCGACATACGGATGCTCTACCACCTACATGTTCGGGATGTACTATTGATGTATTGTCTTGGACTTATGTCATTGGCACTGTGTCTTGCCTTGGCTTGAGCTCTTGAGCTTGTACATACGGCTTTTGTGCTAGTGGGAGCATTCTTGAATGCTTATCAAACATTAAGCAGGTGGTACTTTTATGCATTGAGCCGTTACATGCTATTGAGCAGTTACAGACACTTGAGACTTTGGGACTTCTTACCTTTTGGGATGATACATCATATGTCTTGGTTCACTGTATGCTTATGAGCTAAGTCTCAGTTTTGGATCCGTATCTTTGTGAACTGATGCCTACTTGTGTCAAGTTTTGGTAGTGGCAAGAACACTTTGCCCCGTTGCCTGGGGGGTGTGCCTACTCACTGGCAGATGTTTGTATGACATACTTGGGTATTGGATTCATGCTTATCGACTGTCATATGCTTATGCTATTCCCGCATGATGTCGGCTTTGGTCTTGACAATATCTGATTGCCTTGGGATCCGATTTTGGCACTGTTAGCTCTCTTTTTACTGAAATCTGAAATTTATTACAGCAAGCATATATGTGTGGACTGACATGGATTTTTCATGCTAAAATAATGTGAAATGATGTACTTTCACTAGTACTTGGTGGGCAGCAACTTTGGTTCCACTTTCTTCACCATTTTTCCTCAATTTTAGTGATTTTTTGGTCATTTTTTGCAATAAACAGCAAGCAGTTTTGAAATGTCTGCAGTCTTCCAGCCTGTATTATGGCGCGTTCGTCCTGATCATGCTATTTTCAACATCACCAAGCTTGATGGTACAAATTACTCTTATTGGAAGAGCCAGATTTGGCAGGTGTTGGTGCAGAAATTGCAGATCAAACCTTTGAGGTTAAGCGGGCATCCGACTGCAACTATGCCAAATGAGAAATGGCTTGAGCTTGATGATTTATACAAGTCCACTATTGTATTGTCTCTCACATAACATGTTCACTATAATGTCTTTGAGGAAGAACAGAGTGCATGGCAGTTGTGGGAAAAGATAAAAAATCTCTATGACAAGAAAAGTCCAGCAAGTCAGATGTATTGGCTGAAGCAGCTTATGGATCTGCGCATGAAGGAGAATGTGACTATGTTTGCTCACTTGAGCCAACTCCATGCTATACTCAAGAACTTGACTTCGCAGGACATCACTTTTGCTGAGGATTTCACTCCTCTTTTCTTGCTTGGTACTCTTAATGAGTCATGGGATGTATTCCACACTGCATTATGTGCCTCTACTGCCTGCTACCTTGAAATTATCTTATGTTGAGAGTTCTCTTCTATAGGAAGAGGTTAACCATAAGAATTTGGATGCCTCTCGTGTGTCGCATGCTATGACAGTTAGAGGCAAGAATGATGGATATGGAAAGCATGGCAGTGGTAGTGGGGCCGTGGACGGGATTCTCAGAAATCTCGGTCCAAATCTCGTGGGAAGTCACGTAGCAAATCCTATGGCAGGAATGCAGATATTACTTGTCAACCATTGTGGGAAAAAGGGCCATATAAGGCCACAATGCCATGAACTACACAATGAAAGGCACAAAGATAAGGGGAAAGACAAAGTGCAGGATAAGTCTTCTGATCCCGTGCCGAGAGTGTTTTCATTCATATCATACTATTTCGGGTTCTGTGCGCTTGGGTGATGATAGCTCTCTTGATATTGTGGGCATTGGTGATGTTAGGTTGCAATTTCCTTCTGGCAGTAGTTTTCGTAAAATGTAGGATGTACATCATGTACCTACTTTGACACGCAATCTCATGTCAGCTAGACAACTTGATGACACAGGTTATCATGTATCTTTTGGAGCCTCTGAATGGAAGATCACTCGCAGCAAACTTGTGATTGCGAGAGGTGCTAAGGCTAGCAGCCACTATCCCTTGATTGTATCCGCTTCTTCCCTTGATCATGTTTTGTCTGTGGGTTCTATCCCACATGTATCTCTTTGGCATGGGAGACAGAGATACATGTGGGTTCTATCCCACATGTATCTCTTTGGAGAACCCACATGTATCTCTTTGGCATGGGAGACAGAGATACATGTGGGATAGAACAAAGCATGTAAGACATCAAGTACATCATTTATAACACTAGAGGTTAAGGAAGAACTCAATTCTCTCTCTTGAACCTCTAGTATTTTTCAATTCTTCCTTAATCTCTCTCCTTGAACATGGCTACATCTCTCACTTTTATCTATCAAGTGCATCAAGTACATGTGAGATAGAGATCCATGATGTCTTACATGATGTATCTCTATTTGAGGGTTGAGTAGACAGAGATACATGCAAAGCATGGGAGAGATTAGGGAGACTAAAGTTCACCAAAGCTATCTCAGGTGGTAATTCCTCTTGTTCTTCTTTCACCCACTCCTCAACCTTATCTCCGGTGGCTAATTGCTACTCAACATTAGAACATTTTCCTACTTTCAAAGTGGCAATCTTCTCAAGTTGGGGTGATGTCATTGCTATACACTCAAGTAGAAACATGAACACGCACTCACCAAATGAAAGTAGACCTCATCCTTTCTTCAATCCTAGCAAAACAAAGGGAAAGGATTGAAATTGCACTTGTAAAGTGAACGGCTTAGAAATGGTGGTGCTAAAGTAGGATCTTGATTTCACTTTAGATTCCTCTCCCTTCCTTACTATGGAAAGCAAGTAGCCACTTCCTTTTGTCCATCCCTTCTACTGTCATGTTTCTTCCAAATTTGATAAAGAAGAACTTCAAGAACAACTTCAACTTCCTCTTTTCTCAATGCATTGTAGAAGGCTTTGCTTTCTTTTACCACACACGATAGGAAAAAAAGAATCAAAAGATTTTTTTTTTGTATTTTAAAAGATTTAAGATTTCCTAGAAGGTTCTTTCTTCTTTATATATCTTCCTAAACTAGTTCTTCAACCAGAAATTAATCAAAGCCTCAAAAACATCAAGTCAACCTCTTCTTGTTCCACTCTTCCTAAACTATACCATGCCATGTTTTAGAGTTCACATATCTATTCCATTTTGGAGTGTAAGACCCTATTCCATTCCGGATTATGTACTCCTATTATGTCACATAGTGGAGAGAAGGTATGCCTTAAGGATCAATTTTGTTGTGCCTCAGTAATGGAACCAAAATGTTGCCACCCTCACAAATGCAATGCAGATAATATGAAACTTGACAAAACTCTTATTTTATTGAAGAGCTTCAATCACATTGACTATGGCCACCTCTCTTACATAACCAATACATTTCTCTATTTCATCAATCTACTCACTCCTCTCTAAATCTCCATGAAAGCAAGAATGTGCATACCAAAAAAAGGCAAAGTGAGCTTACCTCCTTACATCCTTATCAACATCATGGCATGTTAACTCATAAGTGGCTCCACAATTCGAGTAGTGCTCATCAATATGCCTCCTCTACTCCTCCATGGCTTCCAATCTAACCTACAAGAACTCCATCTTCAAGAGGAAATTTAGAGAAGAGAAGAAGAAACTTACCTCTTCTCCCCTCCATCTCTCACCTAAGAAAATAGGGGAAGAAGAAAGAAGAACTCAAAACAAGAGAGGAGCTTCACCTCTCGAGTCCCTTGCTCTCACACTCACACTCACACTCTCTCTCACTCTCAAGATGATGGACAAGAAGGTAGAGTAGAGGCAAGAATGAAAAGAAGAGAGTTCTCAAGATTGCACACGTTTACTTTCCAGTTTTTATACATGGGTTGAGTCCAGCGCCTTTGCCCTTCTTTTTGGGTATTGACTAGTCCTTTTCATTCTATGAATACAACTTTAAATTAATTTTGATCGAGTTCTCAAAAGTTGATGGAAGACTAGTGCTTGCAACCTCACCTAGTTGTGGGTCTTCCTCTTTAATACTAGAAATTTTTAGAACTTGCATGGGAGTTGAGTCTAGCCTCAGGTAACTTACTCAATATGTGTGCATCACACGAGTTCAAAATAAGGTATTTTTAAAATACGTTTTTTATATATTTTTTACATATAGAAGAGTGTAATATAAAGGGGTTATTTATAGATTGAAGAGAAAAGGGTCATGTTTTATTTAAGAAAAATTCACAGATAAGGATATTTATAAATAGGCCTTGAACGCACGTGATGTAGACAATATACATATAGTAACTTCCCCAAGAGTCTAGCTCTCAAAATAATATCGCAAATAGTTACATAACCATGAAGATTCATTAATATTATTATCTACATGCCATGAGTGGCCCAAAAGGATACTATCTAAATAAAACATGTAGTCAATGCTATCACAAATAAAAGTCGAGACTTAAATAAAATAAAGATAAGCATGTTAACAGGTCTAGCCCCCTACATATTATCCAAATAAAATATGTAGTCAATGCTATCACAAATAAAATTTGAGGCTTAACAAAAATAAAGTGGTATAATCAAAAGGGCTATCACAAGTACATGATTTTGAATACGAAAATGACCATATACAGAGAAAAATAAGAATATCATAACTACCAATTTTGGTAGTTACAAGCTAAATTAAAGGCTATTTGTCATAAGGAAAATATGTTTTCTTGTGAGAAAAATATGCTTCTTCATTAAAAAGTGCAATTTTACTTAAGAAAAAATAACCAATGGTTAGCCTTTTTAAGTAAGAAAGAAGTCATTTTTTAACATGGATATTAATGTCAACCTCATTTAAAGTTGACCCAAGAATGATAAAGATCGTGGCCTTTTGCATTATGTTGTTGATGTGTTTATTGTTGAAATTGACTAGACTTTCATTGGTAGGTGTTTCAAAGTATGGATCATCACCATTATTAAGCTTTTCTCACAAAACGCTTTATCTTCCATTGCACCAAAGTGGAAGTAAATTCAGTCTTAGATTTTTAAAGGGAACAAAAGTGGAAGTTGGCATACAAAGTTGACTTCACTTTATGAGCATTCAAGAAGGTCTAGCAAGTCCTCGCATTGAAAACTATCCTTAATTGAAGATATTACTCTTTAAAATTGTAATATATTAACTCTTATTAATTTAGCACATTTGACTTTGATTGTAGTTAAAGAAATTGCTAGCTAGGGGATAAAATATTATGATTGTAAAGGGGCATGGATTCAAGTTTTACTATCATGATTCTTCTTAATTGTAGGTGTCACTACATTTTTCTAAAATAATGCGATCGATTGTAGATAGCACTAGTTAGTTTGAATCCTAATAATAGGATCAAGTTGCTAGCTAGGATTGCAATGTTATTAAGGCTTCCTTATGAGGGTGGCTTAGTTGTTGGCTAGAGGTACAACATTATTGATACTTGCTTGTGAGGTCAGCTTGGTTGCTACCTAAATGTGGACTATTACTAATGCTTGCTTGTGAGGGACGCAAGAGCCTTAGTCATGATGGGGCTTTGGTTCAAGTCTCTACAATCACAATGTAACATGTTGAAAAAACATCATTTCAACATATTTGGATCCAAGAACTTTGAAATGTGGATAAGTATTTTTTTTAATGCCCTTAAAATTAGCTTGCATCATTTGATCATTTCAATTATAAGAAATTGGCATTTATATCAATTTTGATAGAGGAATCAACTACTTTAGGGAATTTCCTTTCTTTTGATTGGATGGGAAAAATGTTTTTCATGAGCACTAAAATTGGATATTCTAATTATTGAACTAGGTCACATTAATCCTAATTAATGCCATCTAACAGCTTTTCGTGTGCAAAAAATAAGGCTACATTTTTTGAGAATTTCAGTTATAAAACTTGCATTTCACATAAATTTTGAATATACAAATCGGCTAATTTGGAAACCTTAATTTATTTTGATTGGTTGGGAAAGAAGTTTTCATGAGCACTAAATGATTGAGGCAGTGTTTAGAAAAAGTATTTTTCGAACTCAATATGAAAATCTTCAACCTTAAGTTTTACAAAGTTCTTAGATTTTGCAAGTTTTTTTGTCATATTGTAGCTAGGATGAACCTAGATCTTGATATTATTAAGACCTATAGAAAAATCTCATTATATTTTTTCAGTTAACAATTCAATTTATATTAAACCTTGGTTTCCATGAGCAATGTCATGGATCACGCTTCAAAATTACTAAATAGGCCATGTTAATCCTAGTAAAGGTGCAATATTGTTATCAAGGTTTGAATTTCATGAGATTAACATGCTTGTTTTTGGCCAATTTTCCTATTAAAACAAGTATAACAAATTTGTATAACATGATGCATTTCAATTTGATCAATACTGTCATAGTTCTAGAATTTTGAAGGACAATCCAAATTTTCAATTTGAAGGGAAGACCTCAATCTTCTTTTGAAGAGATTAGATTATTGGATAGCCCTTCAACCTCAATTTCTTTGTGAAGTGATTGGAGGGGTACCCTAGTTTGTTCTAAGAATATCCTTATTTTGAAAGACAAAATCATTTCTACCCTTTTTGCGAAGGATAAACCCATGTTTGAAGGGTATGAAGCAATATTTGGGAAAGTGGTAACTTAGCTTATCATAAAGCTAATTAGCTTTGAGGATTTCATATCATACTTAAACCTAGAAGGATTTTCACTTGTAAATATAATTTTTAAAGACTATAAATTTCTAAAAATGTATTTCCCAAAATGTGTAATTTATCAATAGTATAAGAAGAGTCTAATGGGATTTATGCATGTTTCTCAACCATACTTATCTTGAACACTAGTATGCAACCTTCAAATTTGTGCCCTATATAGTTTAACATATTTCGATGAGGGTTGTGACTCAAATTTCCACATGAATGAAAGGTAGTCCTTCAATGGTGCGCAGATCGGTCGCTATATGCTCACATAGTGAATCCTGGAAGGTCCCCAAGAACAATGAACTCTACCTTTTTGCACAAAAAACAATGTAAAAAGCATGAACGACAAGAGCAAAAGACCAATTGGGTTCAATCTCCCCCATGCCTTGTGTGAACGCTTCACAAAGCATGTATTTTATGTATATTTCCATCTTCATGCTCAATAATAGCCCAATTTACAAAAATATGACAAGCTTTTAGCTTTTGAGTTTGCTTTTACAAAAATAGGAAATAAAGCTAATGGACGGTGCCCATAGAGTCTGGCACGCCCAACACAATGTCCAAATAGAAATAACATATCCGTGCGCATAGGCGCATACAAAATAATAATAAATAATCGATGCCTCAATAGACATGACAAAATATAGGCGTGGCACCTATCAAAATATAATCCATAGGTCGAATACTCGCTAGACTCCAATGCTTTCCTCCGCTACTGCTGCTATCTCTACACATCAACTGAAGCATTCACAATCGTTAGTAAAATAATACAATTAAACCGACAAAAGTGAATACCTAGCAGTCTTCAGCTACATAAATAAATCAACTGGTTAGAAATAAATCCTAACCTTAATTTATTACGAGTGCGCACTCTAAACTCATAAACGTTTATTAATTTAATATGCATTTTGCAGAATCACGTGCTATGGAATCACCCATGTACACACTAAATCAATGAAACGCCCGAAAAGGACAGGCGTCCCCATCAACTTCTCGCACAAAGAATCCACTTTGTGTATGAGCCCCGGTCATATAAGTTTACGGAATCCACCGTAAAACCTCACGGAATCCACCGTGGCATATGCCTCCTGGCATCATTCAAAAGCTACTTGTGTCAAATGAAATAGTAATTTTAGAGGGGCAAATTGCAAAACCCTTCTCAAAGGATTTTTAGTGAATGGTGTGCAAATTTCAACCCTCCAAAAGAAGAGCTAAGGGTAAGGTCACCTCCAAATGATGGATCTACCACAAGTCTCTAAACCCACAGGGGTGGGAAAACATATAGTCGGGTTGTTGGGCAGCTGCAGCAGCTCCTTCATCAATTAGCAGGTGTAGTGTGTCTGAATTCTAACAGAAGACATAAAACGTTGACATGTCTAGAAAACCATCAATATCGTTGCATATAAACCGACAATCTTTCTCACTATTTCAGCATTGAGAAGTTATACTACCAAAGTTCTCATAAAATAGTATATAAGGGAGGGGAGTTGAGAACTGTGAACCCCTCCATGACCCTCGCATATGACATACCTAGGGCTAGGCCACACCTAGGTCCATTCAACCTATCTATGTTCATATAGTCAAGTTTATGAGAGTGTGGTTTAGCTACTTGATTTGTGGTCCTAAAATTATAAGACTCCACGAAGTGGAACAAGTATCACCAAAAACAATGATATTAGGAAGACTCTTGCAAGTATGCACACATGGTAACCTCTCTCTCTCTCTCTCTCTCTCTCTCTCTCTCTCTCTCTCTCTCTCTCTCTCTCTCTCTCTCTCTCTCTATGTTTTTTAAATTATCCTCTCCTTTTTTTTGACCATCAACTACAGGGTCCACACAAGTCAACACTTGTGTGTGGTTGCAATGCTTTGATAGTAGGGGCCCTCCACACTAAATAAAATACCTTAAGCATGGCAAAGCCACACAAGTCATGACTTGTGTGTGGTCACAGTGCTTTGATAACAAAGCCCCTCCATCCTAAGTAAAAGAACTTAAGCATGGCAGAGCTCTTAAACACACAAAAATTTTCTACTTTATTTTGATTAAAAATAAACCATCTTTTTAGAAAACACAAATGCGGTTTAGCCATGTACAATGTTCATACCTCTTCCTAAGAGTGCCTTTCCATGAGCTCCAATATCCATAATTTCTTTTGAAAAAAAATGGTGAGTTTTAGGAATTCTTCCTTCACGTGTGGGATGGGGTGGAGATCATTCCAAAACACCCTCCACTAATCTCCATTCCAAAAGGCCAAAAGTTTTTTATCCCTCCAAACCCAACAACACTTGCTCCACTTTGTAAGGAGGGCTTTGACCTAGAACAGTCAATTGTCAAGGTAGAGGACTTTTTTGTAATTTTATACTTCTTCCATTTATAGAAAATAGTGACCGGATTCTACTTGTTTTAGTAGGAGATGAGGTGACAACATATGAAGCTAATAATGCAATTGCACACATGGATATTTCTAGCAATCATTTGCCAAAGCTAGTCTTAGAGATTTATGCTCATGAGAAGTTGTTCTAATTCTCCTTTTATTTCTCCCTTTTCATGTTTACATACTCATATACATTCATACACTATCTATTTACCCTTTAACACATTTTTAGACACCACTAGGGAAAATTTGGAGATAAAAATGACATTTTGATTAGTGTTCATTAAAGCCAAGTAGACCAATAGGACATTGTCATGTGTCATCTAATGTAACATTTGACTTTCTACTAATGCGGCCAAACCTCATCTATCTCTAGTAAAAAGTGAAAAATGAGTGTCAAAACTTATTCTCATGAGGGAATTCCAACAAAAAGGTTTGTACTCCTTGACCATGATATTTTTAAGCCATTTTTCTTTACTTTCACCCACCATGATGTGACTCTTTGAAAAGTAAGAGTCTTTAAATTCGCATCAAAATTAAACATTTGAAATTTTTTATTTTGATTAAAGATATTTCAAAAGTTTTTGTAGTTTGTGCCCTTTTCATGTGCATTCCTCTTGTATCTCTCATTGTTTCAGCACCTCAGCTTCTTCAAACTCCTTTTTGCACATCATTTCCACTCTATTCTAATCTTGGTTCTTGCCAATACCTTAGACTTTTTCCATGGCTTCTTCTAGGCAACCACCTAACTAGTTCTATACAGGCTTGTGCATGCTACAATAGGAGAAAATGAGATGTAGTATCCAACAACCTTCAGGCTCCATGATTGGATAATAATGCTTCCCTCATATAAAGATTCTCACAAATTCAACAATTACAAAAGAGAAAATGTGTGCTTTCATTGGAAAGGATGATTTGAGTTTCAAATTGCAAGGTAAAAATTAATATGCAAAGATTCAATATGTGTATGGTACAAAGGATATTTACTTGGTGCCTTGTATGCACCAATAATTTTCACCTCATTGTAAGACAACTAAATTTACATATCAAGGAAGCTTAACATTTACTACATACGTTGATTATAGTTTTTATTTTTGCACCCAACTCATGGACTAACTTTTGAGAATGTATGTGTTCCCTAGTGTGCAAGGGGTCCACCTAAAAGAAATCATCTATATAACATGCGTTCAAAGGATATTAAGAAACACCCTTTCCTTACATGCTAAAAGGTTTTAAAATGATCCCTTTTACCTTACTAAACTTACGGATTTTTTTCAATTTCTAATTTAAAAACCCCTTTTGTGAATACAATCCTATAAATTTGACTAAATATAATACCCTTTCTTTTGAACACACGTGGTATCTTACATGTTCTATAAGGTGGACCCTCCAGGATGTGTTCCCATTGACAAGTATGGCAGTGCATTCAATAGAGTTGAAAGCACATTCAACATCATGCATAATGAATCTACAACCTTATTTGTCATGGTCATCATTCATCATTTTTCATTAAAAAGAATTTATAGTTTTACTTTTCAACATACATTGTTCCCTCAAATGCACAAGCAGTTGGAAAGTTGGAAGAGCTTCCTTTACCTAATCTCAATTCATTTACAAATTGGGATACTCCTGATACTAGAACCATCGAGGGTTTCAAGATGAAGGTCATTGAAGATATTCAAAACTCTATGTATACTAGGACAACGTCAAGGAGAGTCAATTTATATTTCATTTATCCCAATTCATATCTTTGAATCATTCCTTCAAGAAACACTTTTGCAAAGAACATGAACCATGTGGTTGGGTAGGAAACTCTCCTCCAGCATATTGGTTAAAATCTTTGGATCAAATAGGAAAGTAAATTTGCATCAATAGGGTGCTATTGCTATCAATATATAAAGTCCTTGCATATTGACTAGAAGATTAGTCTGGGGACTTACTACTAGATTAGCCTATCATCCCTAATTTCGGATTAAATGGTTTGAACTATATAGCTTTTGGAATTGTTGAGAGAGCTTTGTTGCCAATTATAATGGTTGTAAGATATCCTGCGCTTGTGATTCATATGTAGGATTATTGATAATGATGGTGGCAGACACATCTTACACAACTAGTAATACAATATGTTTGATAAATTGATGTGCTAAGGATAACCAATCCTCTGTTAGCTTCTCGTATTTCTTGTTACCTTATGTGCATGGTGCAATGGACAATAACTAAGTTACTAGATGCTCCACGTCTAGATTCTCTTGGCAATGTGAGAATGGCCAGTACTCCACACCAATTTTAGTAAAAATTAGGGCAATTTATATTTTAAGGTGGACTTCATGTAGCAAGAGTGTTCATGCACGCACACATGCTCTCTCTCTCTCTCTCTCTCTCTCTCTCTCTCTCTCTCTCTCTCTCTCTCTCTCTCTCTCTCTCTCTCTCTCTCTCTCTCTCTCTCTCTCTCTCTCTCTCTCTCTCTCTCTCTCTCTCTCTCTCTCTCTCTCTCTCCCCCTGTGCATGTGTGTGTGTGTGTGTGTGCAACCTACAACAACAACTTGTAGGCTATATGTATTAAAAAATATAAAACATATATAATAATACTTCTATTTTAAAACTTTTTAAACAAGGAAAAACATCAATCATAACTTTTTGCTAAGGGAATGTCATCTGTAAACACATCTCTTGGCAAAAGTGGCTCTAGAATTCTTAAAAAAGGCTAGCAGTCTATTGTTCTCCTTAATCATCTCGTATTTTCTATTTAAAAACTTGAATAAAATATATGCGATGATTAAGTACAACAAAATATCATATGTATCTTTATTCATAAATTATCATAATTCATTATCCTAGATAATGCAAATGGAGATTCAACATAGTGTCAATATATACCTACATTATCATCCATTATACCTGACAATATTCTCTTTAATTATAGAAGAAGCCATCAATATATATGTGTTACTCTCAAGATCAACAAAATGACTCAAGTTGCTATTAAGATAAGTAAAAGAATGTGAGTCCTTCCAAAAATTAACACTTTCAAAGGAGGAGGATTTTCTTTAGTTGGGAAAAGGGATAAAAGAACGCTACTTGTGTTACGAGTGCAAGAGGTATGTGAGGTGCTAGGGTGGATGGAGTATTCCATATTGGTAAAGATAAGTATGAGGCTCTTTAATGTGGCGATTAGTTGAGATTGGTTTAGAATAAAAGCCTAAATAACAAAGTGTACATAGAGGGATGTATGGAGGTTCTTATAGGCAAGCCTATGGCTTTAGAAATGTAAGTTACATCTTTAAGTGAATTTTTGTGTATACTTTTATTGTATACTTACCAAAGAAAGAGTGTTGGGGGGAGGTCCCATAGTGACCACATTTAAAGGTTAATCAGGGTTCAATTCCCCTAGGGCTCAATGTTTCATTTGTCAGGGTATTCCACTCTCATGTCTAACCTCCTCCCTTCAATGTATCTTTCATCTGGCATTTTCTACATTGTAGGACTAGCTTGCATGCTTGGTGATTTTTTGTAATGAGCATGCATGTTGATTGATCAGTTTGTTAAGTTTCCAACTATAGATGGGGCTTAGGAGCACCCTATTCTTGGAGATCTAGGTGATAGTCAAGCATTAGAGCTAGTGCCTATGGAGCATATTCCTCTTGAGGCTCCACCTACAATTGAGTAGATTGCTTCTCCACCAAATTCCATGCCAGTAGAATATTCATGATACTTTAGTTGAGGTAGAGTGATGAGGGGAGTATCTACCTCTTCCTCATTGGACATGTGAGGCACTCCCTACTTCAGTTGAGGCATGTTCCCGATACTTCAATTTAGGCAATGATGAGGGGAGTATTGGCCTCCTTCTCACTAGGCATGTGAGGCACTACCTAATGTAAGGATAGAGGGACTTGCCAAGGAGTGGCAATCATAGGATGGTCTGTGAAATTGGTCAATTGCATGAATTTGGGGCTAAACATGATGACTACAAATCTTATCATCATAGTAAAAAATAATCAAGAAATGTTGGTTGCTAATTGAAAAGTTTAATTGCACCATCTATAAGTGTAAATATAACCTCTACTCTCACTAAAATAGAAATACATTCGGCCCAAAAATAGCATCAACCATTGTGGACACACCTAAAATCTACTGAAAGAGAAATGTGTGCTCTAAATTGAGTTGCCTCCTCTATCGAAATACATGAAAAATTGAGTGTCAAAACTCTAATGTCCTCATTTGGTAGGAGATAATTGTGCAAGTCACATATGAATACCAACAACAACATCACTCCCCCCCCCAAGTTTGATAGTTCTTTGCACCCAACTTATGATCCTATATAAAGAGCCCGATGCTATGTCCATTATAAGTTGAAACTCCATATTAGGTTTGGAAGACATGGTTTCTCAAATATATTCCTACATAAGAAAGTAGATAGTCCCCCTTTGACTCCAAAAGGCAATCTAGTAGCATTCATCCATTCGTCCCGAACCTGCTTTAACCATCAAAGGTGGTTAAATTTTGAAATCTATTGTGAAATGCTAAAAAATAGCATTTTCTCCTTCTTGGATAGCAATTCTTACTCAAAAAAAGAAAGGTAATATCATTTCCCATGCATCTTTGCTCGTTTCAATCTTTCATCAATGTGTAGCCCTCCAATTTCCCTTGATCACTAAAAATTTAACCTTAATGTCATGTGGAAATTAGCTCTTAAAGTTCCTTCTCCCTCAACCTTTATTCATCAAATCAAATCAAGAAACCTAACTTCAATGAATGGAAACATGACATAAATTACTTTATTTGTGCAATAGTAGGAATGTCATGTTGCAAACCACTCACTTATGGCTCTAGCCCATCCTAAACTCCTATCCCAACTAAATGAGGACAAACTTCTTTGACATGGTATCTTGATCTCTATATTTCATTTGCAGTGATAAAAATGGAGTTAGTTTAAGAATTAGACTCGTATTTTATAAAAAGGCTTGGATTTATACTTGCACCCATGCTAAATGAGCATGTGGGATTTATAGTTTAGCGATGTTGTGTATTTATCAAAGAAACAAACAAACCTCATCTAACCGGCATGATACAATTATCATGATCAATTTTGAGGCTTATGCTCCTTACGTCGCTAGTATAGGGGGATATAGCTAGAGTAGGCTAAGGAGGTGTAGTCTCCACAACAACTCATGCTACTAGTAAGGAGTATCACTCCTCTACGTGTGCACTAGATGCTCATCATTGGACATAGACAAGAGAACAATTAATGTAAAGAGCGCCTTTAAGTATAATATATTATTGTGTTTGCAAACTAAGTCTAATATATTTTGAAAATCCATACCTTGATACCTCAATCTAAGTTACATGAAACAAACTATGCGTAACTATGGGGTCCTCTCAATGTGCCCTCTCTTGGATGGTGTGACAACATCAAGGCAGAAAACCTCTCAATGATAGCCTCCAATGTGTCATCAAAGAGCTTCATCTAGCTCTACATGTTCTCATTGATCTTTGATACTTTTTTCCAAGATAAAGGCTAAAGGGTACAAAAAAATGGGGATCACTTTAAAGATGATCTATAAAGAGAAGGATGATCCCAAGAACTATTGGGAGTTAAAGGCTACCTATGCCTAGCTACCTATATTTATATTATACTTACTACATGAACACCTATATACTATAGGTGGTGGTTGCCCATCATTGTCACTTTATTATTTATTATTTACTATGACAATTGAATAAAGGAAGGCTGGTCACATATTATGAATATTGGATTTTCCACATACCATCTTGCTCTCTCTCTTGCTCCAACTTCCATAGCTCTTACTTTTGCTTGTGCTTCCACTCTTTCTCAACCCTTCCACCTTTCAACTTTATTCAAAGAACTCCATCAACCTTCACTTCAACTTAGAAAGAGAGCTTCATTCTTAACTTCCATGGCAACCACATATTGAGATATGCATCAGTCCCACTGCTCTTGGATTAGCTCCTTAACTTCCCAACTTATTTCTTAGCCTTTGCAATGTCATTTGTTAATGCCAAGAGCTCCACCCTAATCAGCAATAGGCAGCAAGCACCCCATGAGCAACATCACATTTTTCAATTCAAATTTAGGGTCTCCCTACCTATCCCACCTCATCCAATTGGTTCTTGCATCTCTTGCTAATTATTGCCCTTCATTTTGGGGTCTCTTCAGCTTCATTTGCCTCCATCTTTAGCATTATTTGAGGATTTTGTAATCAACCATTACTTCACAATTCACGGTAGGCTGTTGTTCACTATTTGGGGCAATAAGTATTTGATTGCTTAATGCTCAAATGACACTTATGAGGCCCAAAATGATGTATTAATGCTTGGGAAAGCTTCTTGGATCAATTAGAGCTTGTTTATCTCATCATTAGGAAGGTTCTTTATTTTGATACCATGTGGGTATCAAACATACACAATGAATGCTCGTGTACTTAATGTATTTGATGCCTAAATGCTACCTCGGTATGCTATTTGGACACATTGCTTGCCACTAATGTACATGCTTAGATATGCTCTCATTGAGATTTGAACTTTGATCTTGAGCTCAAATATCTACATATTTTCAATGGCTACTTGCTTTGGAGCTTTATCAAGTATGAGCTTGGTCACTTATGTTATGCTTATGCTATCCAATGTACATTTGATGCTTCTTGGATTCCCGAATGTTATGACACTTATGTCTTGAGCTTGCATTTATCTTTGCCATTCCAAATTTTATTCCAATGGGAGTACTTTGACATTTCATTATAGAGCTTGATTTATTCAAGAGAATGGGAATCTCTTGCTTATATATATATGCTCAGTTGGCCTTGGCATACACTATCCTTGCTAAAATTGATGATTGTGGGCTAATTTACCTTTGATTTATACACATGATAGTTCCTCCTATTAGAAAAGTTTATCAACTTTGGATGAATGCTTGTTTATACACTTAAGCTTTACCACTTATATGCAATGAGTTAGTTGTAGATTGGTGGATCTTTGTTCCTTTTGGAGATCTCTTACGCATAGTTGGCTTATGTACATACTACCATATCACTATGGGAAGATCTCTGTGAATGCACAAAAGCATCAAACTTGTGGTACCACTCCCTAGGTGCTGGCTTAAGGCCATAAAGACTCTTTTACAATCTATAGCCAAGACTTTTGATTTTTGCTTAACAGGATATGCCGAGACCTGATGCGTATAGTCATCAATGAAAGTAATGAAATACTTCGCACTACCTAAAGACTTGCAAGGCATGGAACCACATATATATAAATGAACAAGAGCAAATGGCTCACCCATGCGTGTCATATCAAAATTTTTATAAGTATTACATATCTATGTGCCATATAAATAATTATCATAAGACTCAAAGCACTTACAGTTAAGGAGCGAAAGATACTGCAAACAAGTAAGAATTTTCATTCATTTCAAGGACATATGCCGAAGGCGACGATAACAAAGAGAAACATGTGGAACTACATCCACTACCAAAATATGGTCAACTAACCCATATAGCACATGCAATGACAAGATTCCCACTGGTAATTTTCCATGAAGAATCAATAAAAGAAACTAGATAACTTGCATCATCCAAAGTGTCGATAGAGGTAAAGCTCTTGGTGAGAGCCAGTACATGATGTACATCATCATGAAGAGTAAACATGCAACCAAAACCAAACTGTAGCTCGGCATCACCAATACCAGCTATCTCTAATGTCAGGTCATTACCCAAATGGACAAATCTAGTCAAAGTATGATAGGAATGAAATCACTCTCTATGAGGGGTCATGTGAAAGAAAGCCCCTAAATCTATGAGCTAACACTATGTATACCCTGACAAAGCATCGGTTAGTTGTGAAGTATCAAGAGAAGAAGCTAGATGTATGAAATCATCATCAAAATCAATCTGCAAAACATTAATCTCTTCAATCTTAACATTGGACTTGCTAGGGACAATGTCAGGTCATTACTCAAATGGAAAAATCCAGTCAAACTGCAATAAGAGTAAAACCACTCTCTATGAGGGGTCACATGAAAGGAAGCCCCTAAATCTATGAGCTAACACTGATTATACCCTGACAAAGCATCTATCAGTTGTGAAGTATCAAGAGAAGAAGCTGCAAGTATGAAATCATCATCAGAATCAGTCCGCACAACATTAATCTCTTTAATCTTAACACTGCACAATGCTACAATCATCATTTTTGTCTTGCGCTTTACCCTTGCCCTTTTCTTTGCGCTTGTCTTGCAGCTCAATATGCCCTACTTTCCAACAGTATTGACAAGTTAATGAGGACTTAATGGCCACGGGACCTAGTGCAGGCCTATTCACATGACTGGGAGTGAGACTACTAAGAGTCTCTACCATGGTGATCATTACCACCCCTACCATTATTGCCTCTAATTGTAAAAGCATGAGAGGTACAAGAAGCAACAACATTCTTCTTATTAACCTCTTCAATCAAGAGTGCACCCTCTACATCTTGCAACTATAATCCATCAGTAAGTATATTGGCACACATAGCAATATGAAATGTATCCCATGATTCAAGTAATGTAACTAAGAGGAACAAGGAAAGAAGAGTGCCCTTGAATTCAAACCCTATGAAGTCAAATGGCTAATAATGGAATGAAACTCATTTAAGTGGGCTAACATAGAAGTGCCCTCCTTCATGCAAAGGTCCATGAGTTTCTTCAACCAATACATCTGAGAAGTGGGGCTCTATTTGTCATAGACATTGTGATTCATTTCCCATAGTTTCCATGCAGACTACCCATCAGAGAACATTATAGAACACCTACTTAGAGAGGGATAATATGATGGTGAACTTACATAGCTCATCTAATTCATCCCAATCATCTAAATCAATAGGTTCGGGCTTGACATCCTTATGTTTCAAAGGCCTAACCTATATTTTTTTGCACTAAAACTTGCTAGATTTGGGCCTTCTAGTAGCTATAGTTAGTGCCATCCAACTTGTCAATACTAAAGATAGCACTATTAGTCAAGCCACTGGCCATAATGAAGGCAAGAAAGTGCACAAATGATCAAAGAAGACTGTTGTAATTACTACAAACGACCTTAAAACCACTACAAAATGGTTGAAAATAAAGGGGTACTAACCAAGTAATGAACTGTCCACAAGCTCAATGCAAAGAACTGTCAAATGAAGGTGATTGCTCACATAAATAGTGCAATAAACTGCAATTATAGCATGTTGAAGATGAAGTATATCAATAAGAAATCAATGCGAAAGAGGGAAATCATTGATATAAGACAAACTGCAACTGCCAGGGAATAGCTCCAACTAGCAGTGAGTGAATATGTGTCTAGCACTGAGAACTCTATCAAAGAATCAATGTATCAAACTATGATACACCCCATAAGCATAACCATCATGCATAGAGTGGGTCTCACGGGTAACAGAAGAGACCAACTACAGACACAATGGACCAAGCAATGTAACAAAAGCTCAATACATAACCAACCAAGATGCATATATCACTAACAACATCATGACAAAGATAGATGCCAGTCCAAAAGGAATGTCAGATCAGCCCACTAAGCATTAAATTCACACATAAAGTATGACAAGAGCATGTACATGTCACCAAGTCCCACGATCTCACTGTAAGACCCTCAAGCTCAATTGCATAACCCAAAGCTCAATGTAATCTTCAAATGTCAAGAAGTGGCTCCCACTAGAATGAAAGTTGAATGCCAACCTAGCAAATAGAGATCAAAACATCATGTGGAAGGCATCCATACATCCAAGATCCAAGTAGTATATATCCAGGAGCATCCGACCCAAGTATCTTGCAAAGCTCTTACTACAATATCAAATAACCATATATAACAATGATGATAATCAATGTCAAGATTTCAAGCTCCAATCTCAGCTCAAAGGCAATTTGGAAGCATAACCAAGCATATAACATGAATCTAAGCATCAGTATATCACCCAGAATAATCGACAAGCACCTGAGAGCGATAGGCATATGCTTTCGCTCATAAAATAGACATCATCCCTATTATAAATAGCAATGAAAAACCTCTATAAAACTTAGCAAAAGAGTGTTTAAATCAGTCCAATGCCATATCATCCCCCAAGTATCCAACATCAATACATAAGTATACTAATATCTCGGGGAGCATATACAAGCTCCAATGTCTGAGAAAACTCTGTTCAAATCTATATAACAGCATGTCTACTATTTATGGTAGCAAGGAATGGAGGTTAGGAGCTCCTAGACTCAAGTCATCAATGCCGAGAAGTGTCGATGATGATTGCCAATGATTGCCAAGATCCGAGAGGACTACCAGGAGTTGGAGGATGGGGCAGACTAATCAGGAAGAAGGGGGAAACAAATAGGTGCAAATGACACTGATGTTGCTACCCCTGTTGCTGCTCCTATTGTTGATGCTTGAGTGCTACTAAGCACTCGCTGAAGCTTGGGAAATGGTGTTGAACCTCCAAAACAAGCCTCAAGTGGAGGGAGCAACTGGGAAAGAAGCAGGAGCAAGATTCATACGTTGGAGTGAAGAATCCATGCCTGCCATTGAAACTATGAGCTAAAGCTTTTCTCCACAAGATGAAGCAATGTCGGGTTGCGCTCCTCAATGCTCGTGAAATGGCTCTTATATCAATTGAAGGGAATGAGCCCTGAAGTGAAAGCACGGAGTGAAAACAAGAGCTATGATGGAAGAAACAATAACAAGAGAGAGAGAGAGAGAGAGAGACACACACACACACACACACAAGATGTAGGAACTCCAATAGTCATAATGTGTGATTGGTCTTCCCTTTATTCAAATATCGCTGAAAGAATAAAGAATGAATGATAGTGATAGGTGCCCACCACTTGTAGTGTACATGTGTGTAGGTACTATAAGTGTAACTAATACACGAGCAGCTATGCACAGGCACCTTTACCCCCAAAAGTGGGCAAGGTTACAATAAATCATGCGGCTCCAAGTCATCTCTTATATGTCATTATTGTGGGCAGAGGTTCATATTTGGCCACAATGCCATTAAATGCACTATGATAGACAAGATAAAGGTAAGGGAAAAACACAGGATAATACTAAGACTTTAGATTATCATAGCAACACAAAGTCTTATATCATGATTGAGGAGATGAGTCATGGGGGATCCACTAGTAGTAATAAGGAGACATCACCTGCATGCAAGAAATATATGAAAATAACCCTTATCTACCCCCTATTTATGGGACCTTACCTTATAAAATGTACCTTCCTTCCCTTACATAACCCCCTCCCTTACACTCACATGGTATCATACAGTAAACCCTAGTGGACCCCCCGGGGGATGAGTGCATTGGAGTACAGTTTTAATGTGTATATTTTGGTTGCTTCTTCTCTTGATATCTAGTTGATTGATATTCAATTATCTTTCTCCTAGTGTTGGTTGCTCGATTTGGGGGCTTCCTTTCATGTGACCCCACATCATACTTGGTTCTATACCTACTGTTCTATGATAGGTTCTTGAGACTAGGGGATGATCACATTGTTGTCATTGGGGGTACTTGTTTGTAGTTTGCTCCTAGTACTTGATTTGTGTTGCATGATGTATGCCATGTGCCGACTTTGACTAAAATCCTTATCTCTATAGAACAGCTAGATGATATTGGTATCATGTTTTGTTTGGTGATTCTACAAAAAAAAATCACTCATGGGGCAAATTCATTTTGACTAGAGATGCCAAGACCGACAATCTTCATCCCTTACTTGTATCTGGCATACTGATCCTTTTTTATTGGCATCACCATCTTAGATATATGTCCCTGAAAGAAAATGAAAGACTTGACTCATTTGCAATATCTCTAGTCCTTGGACTTTTCATGTTTTGATTCATGTGATCATTATTTATATGGTGGGTAGACTCTCAACACGTATAAAAAGTCTGATACTATGTATACGAGTGAGCCTTTAGCTCTAGTTCATTCATATGTTTATGATCCCATGCCCTATCAGTCCTTAGTTGGTGCAAAGTATTTTGTTACATTCATTGATGATTATTTGCATAAAATCTAGGCCTATCACCCATAAAGCATAATTAAGAAGTTTTGCCTACTTCTCAATACTTTTTTGCTATGGTTGAGCATATACTTCCTAAGATCTGACAATGGGGGTAAATATGTTTCACGTACTTTTGAGTAGTTTTGTGATGAGAGGGATATTAAGTGTCAATTGACCACCCCGCCCTAGAATAATATTGTAGAGCACATGAATAGGATCATTCAAGAAAGACTCTGTAGTATGCCTAGTCAAGCATGCTTACCACATACATTTTAAGCTAAGGCATCTACTACTGCCCTTCACTTTATTAATAGATCCATGTGCACTACTCTTGATAATAGAGTTGCAAAGGAGGTATAGTCTCGGGTAACTTACTCATGAATATATGTGTGCATCACATGGGTTAAAAAGAAGGTATTTTTAAAATACCATTTCTATATATTTTTTACAAAAAAAAGATTGTAATATAAAGGGTTTATTTACAGATTTAATAGAAAAGAAATATGTTTTACTCAAGAAAAATTCACAGATAAGGATATTTATAAATAGGCCTTGAACGCACGTGATGTAGAGGATATACATATAGTAACTTCCCCGAGGGTATAGTCTAAAAACCTCCCTCATATGCCCATTTGTTGCAAGTCTTTGGATGTGAGGCATTCTGCTATATTTCCAAATATAAACACAATAAACTAGATCCAAAGTTCCTCAAATGCATCTTTCTTGGATAGATATGTAGGTGAGATGGGCTATTGCCTTTGGGATCCATAGGATCAGAAGGTTATCCGCCACAACCATGATGTTGTCTTTCATGAGGGTAAGATGCAATAAGCAACCAGAGCTAGTGATTGAGATGTGTAAGGTGATCTTTGAAGAGGAGCCTCCTTGTTAACCTCAGCACAATAAAAAGTGAAAAAAGTAAAAAAGGGCAAGTTGGGAGCTGAAAGAGACAGCCTATAAGAAAATCAGCCCTCAAAGCACCTAAAAGCACAAGCAAGGCCACAACAAGTCCAAGGCGTAGTCATCAGAGCCCAAAAAGTGCTAAAAAAGAGAAGGGGTGCCTTTGAATATAAAGGCGCAACCAAAATCCTTGTAAAAGAGCGCGAAGCTCCCTCATACGCAAATTGTAAAGGTGGACAGATGGTAGAAATGAAGCTAGGAAGAGGGCTAGGTCAGCCATGTAAAAAAGGGGATGACCGCATAAAAGGGATTTAGGGTTTTGTATATAAACTCAAAAAGTGAATGAAAAGCCCATTCTTTGGTGTGTCGCTAAAGTGGAATCTTCTTCTTCCCTTCTCTCCTTCTTGCTTACTTGTGTGTGCTTGAGAGGGAGAGTGTGAGAGTATGAGGGAGTGAGTGTGTGAGGGTGAGGGATCTTGGAGAAGAAGCTCTCCATCATCTCCTCCCTTCTTCTTCTCCTCTCTTCTCTTCTCTTATCTCGTGTGTGGCTATAGAGGATGGAGCTTGGAGCTAGAGCCTTAAGGATGCTTGAGCTTGCATCACAAATCGTGGAGCTACCAACTTGCTTGAGGGAGGAGGCTACTCATTCAGGCATCAAGGTAAGCTCACTACACCCCAGTAGGATCAAAGGTGTGTCAGCTAGGTGAGAGATAGCCATTTGTGCTCACTTGAAATGCTTGAAGAAATAAGCAGTCCATGGGTCTTGGCGGTTGAGTGTGAGCTCCCTCTACATTCTGGTTCCATTGGCTGGGACCAACTGATTCAAGCTTGAGCACTTGCATATCTCAAATTAGGAGATTTTGGGGTTTTAATGTTTGCAACAAGTGAGTATTTCAATTTTTTTATGATTAGGCAAGTAGGAGGAATCATTTTAGTACTTGGGTTTTGATTTTTGTTGCATTTAGAGTAGGATAGGATTGAGAAATCGAAGTGAAAAGCTTTGGGGTCGCTACTATAAAACACGCCCAAATAGGGCACAAACAAGGAAGAAATGGGGAAAAAGATCGCTTAGATGTGTTAATGTCACAAGGGGAGTGATCGGGAAGGTCATAAGCCTTAGTTGGGCAAGGGTTTAAAACCCAAGGGGACAAGGGAGAGCTCCTTTGGAACAGTAGCATTGAGAGAGAGAGAGAGAGCTTGGAGAGACCAAACCCTTGTAGTGGATTGATCAATTAGTTCAAGAGGTTTTTTAGCACATCAAGTATATACAAACATTGATCTTTGTCCATTGATCTATTCTGGAAGTGCTTGTGAACTAGGATGCTAGGAATCGATTAATTTGAGCCAAAATCGTTGCCACTACCAACATGCGCCATCGCACTCAGCCTGTCCGAGTCCCAAATTCAGATAGACACTCTGGGCCAAGCCCCAAAACTGGCCCTCGGCCCATTTACATTCGGCCCAGTCAGCCCAACTAGACTCAACCACCTGAAATTTGGCCCACCCAATTCAGGCCCATCTCACTCGGCCCTCGGCCATTCGGCCCAGCCCATTCAGCCTAATTACCACTCGAACCATCATATTCAACCCATCCAAATCAGATGATCAAGCACTTGGCCCACCTTGCCATGTGGCATTCAAACAACCTTACGTTCAGCCCTTGGACACTTGGCCCTAATATCATTCAGCCCTAGGCCACTCAGAGGCCGAATCTAACACTTGGATCCTGCAATTCAAACCAACTAGGCTGAATCTAGAATTTTCAAATCTGAAATCTATAGGCCCTGACTAACCTGGACCATAGCCAAACAAATTCCTGGGAGCGATAAAGAGACGAACATAACACCTTTCTAGCACAAGAAACGAGAGAACCAATGGATTTTAGATTTAGCAATGACGTTAGCCAACTTGCTAGTTGTCCACCCCACTGAGAGTGCCAACTTGAGCCATAGACCCTCAATTAGACCTTGTCTGAGTGAAAGGACACAACACAAACCCTGGAGACCAGTAAGAGTGATCAGTGACTTAGGTAGATAACCAAGATCCCTAAGTGGTAGGACCAAGAGAAAGACGCAAAACAAGAGCTAGATGAATCCAAGGTCTAACATCATTTCAGGAGTGAATCTACCTGATTCAATCAACCTCATCGACACCCTGGTGGAACAAGAGACCATAGATATGGTAGAGACCAACACGAACCATAGGCAAAATGAAGAGCTCAATCTAGGGGATTTGTTGGATGAAATGCAATAAATGGTGAGCAAGTATGACTTGCAAGCCCAGATGAACCACCACGGTAGCGTATCCAAGGACATCATAGCTGACCTCGAAGAGGAGAGAAAACTAGTGTGAGAAGCTTTGCAAGGCATACAAGCATACAATCAAGACTAGCAAGCTAGAAGCTTACGACAAAATATAGAAATGCAAGAGATCTAGCCTTAGCAAAACATAAATAGAACAGGACCTAATGCCACAGAGAAAGAGAGGGTGCTAGAAGGAGACCTTACACTAAGCGAGCTTCTTATGAAGTGACTATTAGATAACACATGAGCAGAGCAAAGCATAGCAACACTTGCATTGCTCTCTGGGCTAGGAGTCAACCAGGGCTCCAAGATCTAGTCAAAAATCCCTATTGTTGTTAAGTAGTTAGACAAGTATCAGCCAAACAGCCTCACTGATCTCACCCAACGCTCACAAGCCCTTGGCCTATGCTCAAGCAATAAGGGCAGGACTTGGTACAAGAGCTTGGATGCCACAAAGCATAATAATTTCAATAACCTCAAGAATCCCTTTATTAAGAGATTCTCGGAGGCTGGATACTTGAACAATCTGATCATACGGCTCATGAACATTAATCACAGAGATAAGGAAGATATCAGGGATTATGTGACCCATGTGAGGAATCTCTTTAAGATAATCCCAACAAATGAACGACCCACGGAAAGAGTGGTGTCCACGGTCTTCATCAACAAATTATTAAGTGAGGAACTCTACAAGACCTTGGCAGGCAACTCAAGCTTGCAATGAGATGCGCTAACTAGGGTATTTGAAGAGGCCATTCGAGTGGATGACCAACTCAAGGAGAGGAGCTCCAAGAGCTCAAACTAAGATGAGGCTAGCTCTAGAACCTCAGAAAGGGCAACAACATCCAGTGAACAGTCAGTCCCAAGAAGCTAGGATAAGGGAAAGAGTACTGACTAGAACCACAGTTGATTGAGATGAAGATGGAAGTAGTGAGATTACAAGAGATGATAAGGAGACTTGTGCACCCACACATCTAGTATATGTATTGTGACGGAAACCGCCTGCCAACCGAGTGTCAGGAACCTAGGTCCGACCTTGCGCCAATTGCGGTAGATTTGGTCACAATGCCTTGCATTGTAAACTACCGAGATGACTCCCATACTCATAACCCTACAACCAACCTTACGGAGGGAATAGGCCACCAAATTTCTTCAGATGGGGAGCCCCATTGGCTCTCCCGGCACCTAAGATACTAAACCAGTCATTCCTAGGATGGAGATTAATCCCACAAGTATATCTAGGCCACCTGGACCTTATGTCACCCATCCACTGAATGATACTCCAATCCACTATACGTGGAGGAGCCGAATGATGACGAGCCTTATATTAACCCTTACATCTCATACAATGAAGAGGCCAATCCAATCTTAATGGATTACTGACTAGTACCAAATGATGGCGCTAGGTAGAGGTAGAGGCCAAGGCTTAGGAGGGAGACCCAAGAGCCAATCTAACTTGTGGTCACCGAGGTTGGACTTGCGGTCACCACCCATGACACATCTCCTCATGATGCCTCGAACAGGAACAAGCTAATCAAGAAAAGATCGATCTTAGGTGCCCAAAGTGTGGAATCACTCACTTGTTTGCCGAATACTCTAGACAAAAGCCACCCTTTAGTCCGGTGAACAAGCCATCAGTACCATTTGGGCTATTTGGAGTTGAGGCATTTAACATAGAGGACATACCTATCCCATTACACATCATGACTTGTGCATAGACGAAGCAGGCTGGCATATCACTGCCTAGACCCAGCAATCTAAATGCAGCCTCAATAGGGAAAAAGAGTTGTAGGCAAAGGAAGAAGAGGACAGAGGCCAAAGTCATGCTTAAAATAGAGAGTGCTATAATACTACCCACAAGAAAGAAAATCACCAATGCAGAGTCAGTGACATCCACTCCAAAGACGACAAAGAAGGGGAGTGGCAAGGTAGGGGAATATCCCAATCCAAAACACCAGCTCAACTTCATAGAGAAGGTCAAGGAGTGGGTGAAAGAAGCCCAAGAAGACCTTAGGAAGTTGAGCCCATCCTAGAGGATGAAATCCATGAGCTCTCTAGTGTGAGCACACCGGTTTCACCTACAAGGTAAAATCAAGAGATGTATCGGCACCATATTGTAGTACCGCAGAGATAGAGCTTAGAAGCTACGGGCCAATGAACTAGCAGGGCCAATGGCCAAGGAGTGTTGAATTAGGAGAGACGCAAGCAGTTGATAACCTCCTCGCTACGTTAGTGGCAACCCCTATGACTTTGCCTATTGGAGATCTACTTAGGCAACACCCAACACTGTGGCCAGGGTTGAGGCAGTGGGTTGAAGGACCAATGGAGCAAGCGACAACTGACCTATATGATCATGATGCAATAACTCAAATACTCAGTCTAGCACTACACTCAATGCCCAAGTCGTTACACATGAATGCTTTTTGGGAGGGCCCAGAGATGCATGCGGTCCTATCGGTCCTAGCATTTAGAGAGCCACATGAAAAGGGATCGTGGACACGGGGGCAAGAGTCAATGTGCTTAGCCATGCAGTATTCTAGGCTTGGGGTAACCCACCTATCGAGAATGCTAGGTTTAATGTTACACCAGCCAATGGAATGAAGGTTAGGCCATTCGGAGTGTTGAAGAACTAGTCGTTGAAGATTGCAAGTGTCCAGCTTTCTGTGAGCTTCATTGTCATGAAGAGAGTGGACTACGACATCCTACTAGGCCGACCCTGGATGAGGAATGCGTGAGTCATAGAGGACTGGGGCAATAGTCTGATCTTCTTAGGTAACCAAATGGAAGTAGTTAGAGTGGAGATGGACACCTAGAAGGCCACTTTAGTCGACTTGGACGCCATCTCTGCCATGTTGAAGGGTGATGTGTAAGTAAGGAAATCTTACAGGCCACTCAGAAAGTATATCCCTTATCCAAAGGATGAGCGATATTGGATGCATTTGCTAGCCACAATCGATTCTCCTTTCTCGGATAACGAGGAGTACAAACAAGCTGCTAAGGTAGTTGGTAAGCCCAGAGACATGCCCTCAGTTCCAATCTGCATGATGGCTAGAAGCTTGCAAAGATGACCCACCCCTATTACATTCCATATCTCAAGAAATAAGTGAGAGCTCCATGATATCTTAGAGCACTTGATGGACAAGCTAGCTAGTAACCTAGCTGCTAATCTCAAACCGCTCAAGGATCTCTTGGACAAACCAAGGTTCACAACCTGAACTTGATGTACAATTGGGCCTTAGTCACCGATGAAAAGGAAATGCAACATCAAGACCTAGCTGATGATGAGTAGTCTGACACATTATGACAATAAGTATGAATATTGTTGTTCCTTCAGTGGGACGAGAGTGAAGGAGAGATTGATACAATAGAGTACAACATAGAAGGACATGTGATTGAACAGATAAGGGCATACTCTAATTTGTAGAAGAAGAACATCTTTAGAATAGAGAGAGGAGTCATGCATATGGATTGTAGTCGCACATGGTCGGAGCACATAGGTGCAATTGACAATGAGCAACCACCCAACCAAGTGTCGTCATTTCATTATTTAGGACGACGGAGTCACCATCTGAGCTATGATCACCATGAGAGACTTCCTCTTCTAGCGATGACAAAGAGTGTGATTTTGAGTTGAAAGTAAGCTCAGGTAGTGATCCTAAGATACCTCAATAGCCTAAGACCAGACATAACAAGGGGGACCTACCAATCCACCTAAGGCACCGAAGGTTGAAGGAGGAATGAAGGGATAACCGAAGGAACCACAACCTGAGGAGCAAAGAAAGCCACAAGACTTGCCGAAATGATTCACAAATTGTAAGAAAGGGAATAGGGTAGTGATCTTGCTAGGAGCCAAATGACAAGGGCAAGCTAGTGAACCAATAGAAGGGCCAGCCAAAGCCAAGGAGGTTAATCTAGCTAAGGAAGGGGAGACACCTTAACTTGTCTTTATAGCTAATAACTTGACCGAGGAGGAAACTAGTCTCATTGCTCTCTTACAAGAATATATGGATGTCTTTGCTTGGTCCCTTGATGAGCTAAAAGGGGTAGATCTGGGTGTACTGACTTATAATATACCCATGAGACCCAATGCAACGCTGGTCAAAATAGCGACCATATCCTATGAATCCCAAGCATGCTCACACTATCAAGGAGGAAATTAGTAAACTGTTGAGAGAAGGATTCATTTGTGAGATTGAGCACATGGACTAGGTCTTACCCATAGTGATTGTACTGAAGAAAAATGGAAAGATCAAAGTGTGCATCAACTACAAGAAAGTCAATGTTGCTACCAAAAGAGACATTTACCCATTGCCGTACATTGAGCATATGCTCAAGTGACTAGCTGGTAAAGAGGCCTATAGTTTTTTGGATGACTTCTGAGGGTACAATTAGGTGCAAGTGCATCTTGACGATAAGCACAAGACTGCATTCGCCACTATTGAGTCTTTGCCTACATAGTCATGCCCTTTGGATTAAAAAATGCACCAACCACATTCTGAAGACTCATGTGTGCCATATTCAAAGACATGCTTAGGAAAGAGTTAGAAGTATTCATTTGATGATCTGTGTGTTCACTCTAATTGGAAGGAACACCTAGACAATGGTCTTTAAACAATGTCGATTGTATTGCCCTTGAAGTGATTGTTCTGGGTAAAACATGGATGTATCCTAGGTTACAGGGTGTCGAAGAACAGCATTGTTATGGACTTTTTGAAAGTCAAGGTTATTGTCGATCTATCACCACCATCTAATTACAACAGATTTCAATGCTTCCTAGGTCATACGGGATATTTTCAAAGATTTGTATTGAACTATGCATTGATTGCTAGACCTTTATACAAGTTGTTGATAATATTTGAATGGACCAAGGAATGCCAACGTGCATACGAGGAATTAAAGAGAAGGCTCTAACCATTGCACCAATCCTACAAGCCCCTAACTAAACCATAACCTTCCACATTCACATTGACGCTTTGAAGTTTGCAATGGGAGCTGTGTTGTGCTAGCCTAAAGGACACTCTACTAGCAAATGATTGCCACTAGAGTGTACACATTGAATGTTTATTCTAGTAGGTCTTTGGCAAGGCATCTTGAAGCTTGATAATCTCTAGCTTGAGGCTAGATATTTCCTTATATAAATCCACACTCTTGCATTTTTTTTGTGCTTCAAATGTTGCTTGCTTGCTATGAATGATGGATCTTTGACTATGGTTAGTGATAATTCTTGTCTATTGTATAGCTTTGCTACTTCTTTCCTTCAATAGATCATGCACCCTAATGGCTTCATTGAACACTTTACCCAAAACATCTTGTTGCAAACTTCAGTTGCTAGCCAAAGCCTTACATAGTTCTTCATTTTTTATCCCATTGATAAATACCATGACCATTGGACTCAAATTGGCATACCACAATTGCAACCCACTAACTCCAAACTCAACCCATTTGGGGGTTAATCATATGCACTTCTCAAAAGTGCAAGGTTGCAATCTCTATCGAGTCTAAAAGCATACCAATGATATTTTATGTGTTGCCAAGTACAAAGGATGCAGGTACAAAATCGTTATTGGGACATGTTTAAAAAGCAGATACTTTGTAACATCGACTACTAGTCACAATGCATTCATCTAGCCATCGACAACGTATGTATAGTCAAGGCTTTTAGCAACGGAAATGCAGCTCCATCAAAGCCTTTAAAGCCACCAGTAGAGCAACCCACCACCAAGCCTAAGAAGGGGGGTTGTAACTTGTCACAACCCGCCAAACCTCAATGCCAATAAACCGCAAAAATCAGAGCTAAGGTCCATGAGCCATAGCTCAAATGGATGCCTAAACATTAGGAGCCATGCCTCGAAGTGCACAATCATGACCTCGCAAGGCTAGGAACTTGTATTCAAAATCTAGGAGGAACTATAGGCATCAACGAACAGTCAAGCAGCAATGGGTTCCCAAGACCTTATTGCAAGCGCAAGGCTACTATGAGGGTAACAGTTGGATTTGGGTACCTAAAGCTAAGATGGCCAAGGAACCTACTCAAACGCTGCCCTCAAACTTGACCACATCAAGCCATGTGGCAGAAAATGCCCCAATGCCACAAACAATTCAGACTGCAAAGCCAATAGAGCCTCTAACACATAAGCCAACTAAACAAGTCTATCGACCAAAGCCATAGCCTGCTACTCACACACTACCTCAACCCAGTCCTACTAGTGCCTCTAAGACCTTACAAGCATCTAGTAGTGCAGCACATGCAACTGCAACCAAGCCCATCACACAAGAAGCCCAATCACACCCTTAGGAGCAACTAAAGCCGCAACCATCAGCTGCCAAATTATCTAGTTCTCAATCAAACCCCAACCACTACAGACCTTAGACCCTCTTACAAATGAAGATCAATTCTCACTTTGGTTGTAGACTTTGGCTGAAAATACGAGGGATGGCATGATTGTCTACCTTTGATGGTGGTTGGACACCACATTTACCACACTTGCTAAAAGCTATGATTGACTAGACCTACAACCTCCTATAGGGTGTTGACCACCATTCGTAATCAGCTGCTAGAAGAGCACCTCTTAACCCACATGTATTTAGATCGAATTCTAACTAAGGAGGAGTTACACATTTCCAATCAAATCGACTCCGATGACTTCCTTACGGGTGTTCTCACCTACATCACTTAAGTAGGCATCCATCCTTTTGACATGGACCGCTATGCTAATCTAGAATACAATCCGAACTTCTATGAGTGGCTTATGCAAAAGTAAAACACCGCAAGCACGCACTGAATACCCTCCTTGATCTCTCAAACCTTAATCCTAGGAAGGATTTTTCTCAATTCCAAGGGGGGGGGGGGGCGCTAAGGTTAATCAAACATGTAATGTGAATGAAACTTGCAAGGAAAAAAGCCTCAACCAATGTCTAAAAGCGGAAAAGAGTGGATAAAAATCAACTTGTGATTGAGGAAAAGTGTCATAATTTTTTTGGAATGAATGGACTGATTGAAAGAAAATTCTTTTTTTTGCTTAAGCATTTTATTATTTCCACAAAAGCATAACCAATTCCTGATTACCTTTCAACAAGAAATCATCTTAAGGACACTAATGGTGAACTATAGTATCATGGTAGGAACTCAAAATGGCAGCACAACAGGATCAAGCCCATCGGCTCCCATTCATGGAAGAAGAAAGGGCAAGGTACCACATCTCCCTCGAGAACTACACCTACAACCAACTAAAGTTTAGGATTATCCACAACATTGGAGAAGTTGTGGCCAAGGAGGAGGCTGCCAAAAGAGTCGTAGAACAGTGTAATATGGCAAAATACATCAAGAAAATTGGGCAAGAGACCGACCACACCAAATGCATAGAGTTCTTGAGAACCTACGATCTTGACAGAGAATGTGGCACGGTGATAGTTGGAAGAGGAGAAGGAGCCAAGCAAATACAGGTCCAGCTCAGTAAGGCCTTGGTGGAGAAGGCACTAGGGCTTGAACCCAAGGTGGAAAGGAGACCAAAAACAGATGTCTATACCATGTTGAACATGAAGAAAGACCAAGTTCTGACCAATGATGGCGTTAGCATTCAAGACATCCCTAACCTAGAGATAAGACTCTAAGCAAAGGTCATCCACTCCCTCTTCTCTAGCCAAAGGTATAATTTCCTCATGCAAAGAATCAACATGCCCATTAAACTATTAAAGTATTCAAGCATTAATTAAAACTTAAATGAACAAAATATTAAGTTTTTTAAGTTTTAATAAGCAATCTAATTACTTTATTCATCAACATTAACACATCTTTAACTCTATATTAAACCATGAATATCCACAGGTATTTGAGAAAGACAAAGTGTGTATCGATAAAGAAAAACATTTTACATACAATAAATTACAATATTTAAATTTCAACTTTGTAACTCTTAGACAACACATAATACATATTAATTAATAGCACATATATACATATCAATACATAACATTAACACAAACATAACAATATTATCACACATCCTCTCCATAACACACTTAACACATGCTATTTGTGGATAGCTACATACACTTTGTTTGTAAAAAATGTATAAAAATGGTATTTTAAAAATAATTTATTTTGAACCCACGTGACATATTCTGAATGTGACACTTCAAGAGCCTCATGAGAATGCTTGAGCATATGCCAAGAAACTAAAAGAGGTGTTTTGCAAATTGGAAACCTCTATTCCTATTCCACCTGCTATCCAATTGCACTAATTTTTACATGGATTAGACTTCAATATCCAAGTTCACTTGAGTAGTGTTACTCTTGTTAATATAGACATTGCTATTACACGAGTAGAGAAGGTAGAGTCCCTTTTCATGACTCTCTGTTATAGCTCCATGTCTTTGTCTCTCTCTCCCTCTGAATCTTGAACATGGTATCAGAGCCAACATAAATGAAGAAGAAAGGCGGCCATTGTTCTTGTCAAGGTATGCATCAGGGTTTATGCTTTGTGCTTGTGCAAGAGCTTGTTGTGGCTTGTTTGGGAGCTTCATAAGGCTTCATTGAGCACCTGTGAGTGGCCATTTTGACATTAAAGATATCAAATCTGAAAAAAGGTCATCAAAGGAGACGTACCTACAACCCATTTTTTTGCAAAAGTCATATATTGCTACAAAAATGGATTTGGAGAAACGGCCTATGATTCTTGATCATTTTGATGTGATCTACAACTTTGCATAAGAAATTTTTTTCAAATTCTTCATAGATTTTGAGATATTTAGCACAGACCTATGTAGACTTGTTGTTTATTGCAATAACAGCAGGTGGTTCTAGGGCACTAGTGGCTTTCATTCTAACAATGTATATGCCCTTATTCTCATGCATTTGAGCATGGTTCTAGAGTGTTAAATGCTCAGTTTTGGAGCTTATTTGCAGGGCTGGAAATAGTGAACTAGTTGCTATCTTGAATTTGGAAACAATATACCTACAAGGTTGAAGTATCTGTGACGCTTATTGACAAATGCTTGGATCATACCACTTGAATGGTAGATGCTGCTGAAAGCCCAAAGTTTGGACTGATTTGTCGCTAGTTATACTAGGGTATTGGCTATTTATTGTTTGTAGGAAGGATACCTATCATCTTTACTTGACATACGTGCAATATATTTTGACCGGTTAGGGACATGTATCAACTCTTACATAGAGTGGCAACTGTATGAGATGTTTTGGGGCTACTTTGAGGTCTAAATACTCTTGTTTTAGTAGAGAAAACACTGTTGGTTATAGCAGTGGATTAGCCGTAAACAACCTGTGGTTAGAGTATTTGACAACACTGCTACTTGCATACAATATAAACATTTATGCTTGTTTGGTCCCATATTGAATCCCCAATGTACCAGGACATGTCTATGGCGATTTAAGGATATTTTTGAGCTGAGAATACCCTAATTATTGAAGAGTTTATGCTGCTAGTCATAATAGGCTACTTGCCTATCATAAATTGTGGGAAAGTTTAGTGAATCTCACCATCCGTTCTATGCATCTATTGATGCTTGTATGGACATAGTTTGTTGTTGGGATGTTTTGCCACTACCATAGAACTTATTTAAGCTTGGTTTATGCTCAATTGACTATGTTTTTTCATTGCTCAAATACAATTTATAGCAAGCAGGTTGTCAAGAAACTCTACCTAAAGAACTATAGGAAACTAGTCCTAAACTACAGTTAATTGTTTCTGAACTATAGGAAATTGTTCCTGAACTGCAAGAAGATTGTTTCTGGACTACAGAGACTCTGTTCCTGAACTACAAGAAAACTGTTTCTTAACTGCATAAAGTCTATTCCTAAACTGCAGGGTGTCAAGCACTTACAAATTGCATATAGCATTGAATACCTGAGTTGCAAATATGGCAAATGCTCAAGACACTGATAACATCACTCAAATTGTCGAAGAGAAGATCAACAACAAAAACTTTTCTCTATGGAAGTTCAGGATACATAACTTTTTATTGGCAAAGGTTATTGGGATTTATGTAGGGAGGCTAAAGCTGAACCCATTGCATGAACAAAATTCGACACAAGAATAGCGGAGAGCTCATCAATAGTGGTCGAAAAGAGCTAGTAAAGTACTGTATTGGTTTTCTTTGTGCATTTCTGATGCGATGGCTATGCAAATTACCAGTTGCTATTCCCCAAAGGATGCTTGGGATACACTCATGAAGAATTATGGTAATGTCACGCATACAAGGAAGATACATCTGAAGCAGTAGTTCAACAACATGTCTAGAAATGGCAAGAGCATTCAAGCATACACGACGGAAATAAAGACCATAGCTAACAAGCTAGCTACTATTGGATCTCATGTTTCAGAGGATGATATGATTGCAGTGACATTGAATGGGTTAGGCAAGGAGTATAAGGCATTTGATATGTCCATTTCTGTGAGAACAGAACCCCCTGATTGGGATGAGTTACTTGCACTGCTGCTACATAAAGAAGTAAAGCTTGGCTTAAATACAAGTTCAAGCACATCTCAGGGTAGAGATATTGTCTTTTACTCTAGTCAGTGAGCTAGAGGTGGTAAAGCTCGTGGAGCTTTTCGGGGTCAAGGAGACACTCGAAACACACATGGACAACAGTAGCAAAATGCTTGTCATAGCTCAAATACGCAAGGATACCAAGGATCTGGAGCCTTTAGAGGTAGGGGGAGATCACCTAGAGACAGAGGTGGCTCTTGGCAGTCGCACGAGCAGTCTAACAGGGATAAAGACTGTCATTATTGTGGAAGATATAGGCATATCACGAACGATTGCCATAAAAAGCAAGTTGATATGAAGGTAAAAGGCAGGCAACATGGACATTATGCATCTTCCAGTGGTACTCAGGATGACTAGAGAGATAGAATGTTTACTATGCATCATGTATCAAAGAATACACCTAAGCAAGGCAAAGATGAGAAATGGTACATAAACTCAGGAGCATCCAATCATATGGCTCCTCATGGTGAATCGTTTGATGAGTTAGTACTAGGGTCTCATGTATTTGTATGTATTGGTGATGATGATACACAGCTTGATATTTAGCATACAAGTGTGGTTCCGTTGCTCATGCCTGATAGCAGAAAGAAGAGCCTACATGATGTACTACATGTACCTTCTATTACCAAGAATTTACTACCAGTTGGATAAACGGAAAAACAGAATTTGCAAGGCAGATTCAACATGAATTATTGTTTTATTGAAGAATATGGCAATGGCTGTAAATTGATTGCCAAAGGCAAGAGAGATGGCAGAATGCTTACCTTGGATGCATCTATCCTGGAATTGAAGGCAGCCATGTTTGCCCATGATAATGGAGTAGTTCGAGATGTAGAAATCTAGCATAAATGCATCGCTCATGTTAATGTACAGAAGGTAAAAAATATGCAACACAAAGAGGTTGTACTTGGCTTGCCGAAGTTCAAGTACACTGATCTTGGACATGTGTGCTCTACTTGTCAATTTGGGAAACAAGTGAGATTCATGTTCATGAGACATGTCAAAAACAGTTCTCAGCCTTTGCAATTGACACATTCGAATGTATGGGGTCATGCCCATAATGCATCTTTTGGTGGTGACTCATATCATCAGCGAGGGGGAAATTGGATAAAGGCAAATAAAAGATGTTTGATGATGTGACTAGATCACTTACAATTGGATATGAGTCACCTGGCAGTGATAGTCTTGACAGTGAATTGGACATACCATCAGTTATGACGCATGGTGCAAGGCAAAGTAGGCATGTGCCGCCTCATGAGAGGCAAGCCCAGAGTGCACCACAGTTGAGGAGGTCTGAAAGGGTCAAAAAACCTGTTGATTGGCTAACATACAATGGGTATTCAGCTAGACATTATGCATATATGACTAACGTGTCAAGCTACAAAGAGCCTACGAAGTTCAATGAGGTAGTTACAAATGAGAATTGGTGTGCTGCCATGGATGAAGACAATGCAACATTGGCTAAAAATGAGACTTGGGAATTGGTCCATTTTCCCGAAGGCAAAGTACCCATTGGCTGAAAATGGGTTTATAAAGGAAAGTGCAAGTCAAACGGTTCATTGGAAATGTATAAAGCTCGGCTGGTTGCAAAGGTATATGCACGGCAGTACGGCCTAAATTATGAGGAGACTTTTAGCCCGGTTGCCAAGATGGCAACTGTGAGAATAGTCATTGCATTAGCGGCTTCTAAGGGCTGGAAATTATGGCAGATGGATGTCAAAAATGTATTTTTGAATGGTGACTTGCTTGAAGAGGTGTATATGGAGCAGCCTGAGGGTTATGTACACCCTAGCTATCAAATAATCTTGCAAGCTAGCTCTTGATTCTCCACTAACTCTATAGCTCCCTCCTCAATCCACAAAGATGAAGAAGAAGAACAAAAAAAAAAGGACCACATGCAGCTCCAGACAAAATTTTGCTGAGAATGTTGCTTATGCAATGAGCTTCAAAAATAATTTGCAAATTGCGTAGTGCATTGTTTATACAACATGTCATCACATATGCGATGCCTATTAATTTTGTTGCATATGTGATGTCTGCTAATTTTGTGTTAGAATGATGGGATATACTCATATGAACATGTACTTGGAGAATATCTAGGAAGGCAATATCTAGATATTTAGGAGAACTAGATATAAGATAGATCTGGAACATGTAGAGAATACTTCAATAAGAGGACCTATCATATCCACGACTTTCTTGTATATATGTGTACTCTTAGCTATTGCAATACAAGTGTATGATTCATTCTCCATCTCATTGTCTCAATGTTTATCTCTCTTTTGCTCACCATGACTTTTACTACATGGTATCAAAGTACATGCTCTAGGCCTATACACATTTGTCAATCTCACTCACATAATTATTTCAAGCTTATGTATATATTCCCACTCATACTTAGCACTAAGCTTAGGTGATTAGGAATATGATTTCCATCATTATCCTAATCTACTCAACCATCTACTTCTCACCTACTCTAGCTCTCTCCTTCTTTTATGCTCACCTACCTTGTCTTATTACTTTTGTGTGTGTGTGTGTGTGTGTGTGTGTGTGTGTGTGTGTGTGTGTGTGTGTGTGTGTGTGTGTGTGTGTGTGTGTGTGTGTGTGTGTGTGTGTGTGTGTGTGTGTGTGTGTGTGTGTGTGTGTGTGTGTGTGTGTGTGTGTGTGTGTGTGTGTGTGTGTGTGTGTGTGTGTGTGTGTGTGTGTGTGTGTGTGTGTGTGTGTGTGTGTGTGTGTGTGTGTGTGTGTGTGTGTGTGTGTGTGTGTGTGTGTGTGTGTGTGTGTGTGTGTGTGTGTGTGTTTCCTTATTAAGGTTTCTAAAATCTTAGAAGGCTCCAAAAGTACCTCCAGCATATTGGTTAATGTACAAAATTCAATGGCGAGATAATCAATGCAATTGAATTAAGTATTCACCCTCGCCAATCGATGCCATTATACATACGATGTGAAAGGCAAAAAATCAATCGGCATTTCTAGCAAATCAAAAGCTACTCATAGGTAGATAGCATAGTCAACATCGGCCATCTTCAACAAAACATCTAGCTCATCGTCCAATCCATAGTCAATGCACCGGGCATCACGTAGTCATCAACATCAAGTGCTACCTTAGCAATTAAATCAATAGGTAGATATGACACCATTACCATCAACTCTAGTAGTCATCACATTCAAGGAAACATCATCAACATGCAGATTGAAATAGAAAAAGATGGCATTGAGATAAGTTTTTAAGCTTATAATACTATTACTAGGTTTCAAACCTTAAAACCACCAATCCTATTCTCATGCCCCCTTTGTGGCCCCATTCATCCACCAATCTATTCCACACTTGTCCTCAAGATTCTTTCTCCCCATAGCACATGCAGCTCATTGATTTCTTTGTCAACTTTATCCTCAAAGAAATCTTCTTCTAGCAACATATCTTATCCCTTCTCACCTAACTCCAAGCTTCTCATTATACTCATTTTCCCCACCTCCTTTTTTTATCCTTATTCACATCATAGCCTTATCTCTTATCTTATCCTTACCAAAACACATCATGCAACACATATTTTCCATCCTTGTATCCTAATTAACTCCAATATTCACTCTTTTATGTTAGCTAATGGACTACATAGAAAATTCTTTGATGGATAACCCCAATCCTCTACTAGATGAAGGCTCCTCATACCCACCTCTCTCTCATGACTCTTCCATTTTGTGCTCTCATGCTATTAACTCATCCATCTAAGCATGTTCTTGCTCTTTTGCTCACTTTCAACCTACAATTTTTGTCACCCCTATCAATCTCTCTTGATTCAATTGCATAGCACTCTATATTATCTTCATCACTTCATGAATGGCTACCATAGTAGCATATATCCAATCCACTTACCCCCCTCATTTGTGGTTGCCATGGCTGCATTCCATAAGTCTTTGGCTCTATCTCCTTCAGTCTATTAATTAACCCATCAACCCCCCTCGTCTTGTATTAGGTCACTAATTTGGCTGGCTTGTTGCTAGGTATTGCTTGAGGAGATGCCTAAGAAGGAATACTACATCAATTGTTAATAAATAGCATGTGAGCACAACCCATTGTCATCATAACCAATGCAACCAATGGTAAGCTTCTTGAGAGCATGTGTGATAGATCTAGTAGCCCATGCCTCGATAAGAACTTGTGAGTCAATAAAAATGTAGGCCTTGATTCCTACACTAGTTCTAGACCTTATTATATACCCTAAATCCAAGAATGAGGAGCTAGCTCTTGGGATTGACTTGACATGATCATTCATGATAAGATAGAAAAAGGAGAAAAAATTGATGTTCACATGCTTACCCTCCTACATGCATCCCTTCAATTGATGTCATTGATTACTTGATGGACTACATCTCATCCACCATGGTGGCTCACACCCAAGTCATGGTTAAGCACCTTCAATGTTAGTAGCTCTATCTTCTCTCTTCACCCATTACCACAAGCACTACTCTCACATGCATCATCTTGACTTGCACGCATTGTGTCTTCAAGCATTCAAGCATGCAAAGCATTGTGTCTTGGCCTGTCTTACACCTAGGTTTCCAAGGTTTTGGATCACCATTTATGCATTTGCACCCCCTTGCCTTCTTCATGGTTTTTACCATGCCCTATGAACTAGCATCAACATTGCTAGGATTTGTCTTTGCAACGACCTTCCTCAATGAGTTTGCATGTTTTCATCTTCATACCCCCCTGGTCCTCCTTTCCCAAAAAAATCCCTTGTTGCAAGATGAGAGTACATTATGTCCTTGCATTCATTGTAGGCGAGGGGTGACCCACATAGTTCCACAAGGGAAAAAGATATTAGGTAGGATTCACATTTATCTAAATGGTCTTATAATACAGGGTCATGTAGCTAAGATGTCACTTATTGATACATTGAAAAAATGTCGGCATGAAGAAAATATTGTCCACCTTGACCCCTATGCTCGAGAAGTATAAAATCTAAAATGTTCATCAAGTGAGGCTTGAATGCATGCCATTCGTGGACTCACCTCACCTACTAATCACAACCATCTCATCGATGAAAGCCTTCTTCATTCTTGAATAAACTATTTAGTGTATTAATTTTTCCAATTAGTTTGTGATAATAGTGCCCCATTTTTAAAGGGTCAAAGCCATCCATGAGGATGGGTATGAAACAATCCTTAGTTTTATTTTAATCAAGGGTCCACCTTGGACACATGGCTAGTCCCATGCAAGGCCATACGTACCTAGTCATGAGACCAAGTTGGGAGAATTGTGGTATCTCCATAGTACCATTTGCAAACATGTGCTTAAGCCCACTAAGCCATCACTTGTGTGTTGCCTTGGGCCTCAATTTGTGACCTTGACCGTGCTACGACCATGCAGGCTCTACTTTGTTTGCTCTTGGTTACTTTTTGAACATGTGGATGGAATCTCATTCAATAAAAGCACACCCCCCTCACAATCAATGCTATTAGTGCACACATGCTAATCTTGGTTAGACACCGAGGAACGGATGGCCACTTTGCAAGTTATTAATCAATCAAAGTGTTTATATTGGGGTTGGGTGTCCACTCTCCATTAGACACTTGTTATATACTTGCTAAATTGGTAAATTAGATTCTCACTTTTGGACATGGAGTCTATACAAAGTGACAAACAAGGGTGCATTTTTTGGCACGTGCATACAACTATAAAAATTATATATTTATGATTTCTCACTTTTGACAGACCCTCAGGACTATGGCCATGGGGTAGGGGGAGTTGGGATCAACGGTTGAGGGGGGCGGTGGATCGCGGCAAGGATCTGGACCAGTGCTTTTGGCACAGGGTAAACCCCGCCACAAAAGCAAACCCGGTCCGACATGTAAACCCGGTCACAAAAGTAAACCCGGTCCGCCGAAAAAGAGGAACTGTCGAAAAAGGTGGTGGGTCACGCGGCACGCAGATGGGGCCCGTGATTTTCGCCGAGCATGAGGCAGAGCATGAGGCAGGTCCATCACGACAATGAAGGGGGTACTTTAGATTAATGGATATGGTGGGGCTCGAGTTATTATATGGTTGCTGAGGGGTGATTGATGGAAGTCATACAAGACATTTGCGCCTCATGGTCAATAGAACAGTGTGGGGAGTCCCTTCTTCATATGATTTCCAAAGTGGACAAAAAGTAAACCCAACCCGAATAGTAAACTCGGCTACCTTTTCACAGGCAAAGTGCGAAACTGTCAATCCAAAAAATACTCTCGGTATTACCCATAGAATATCTTTGCATACAATGCATATTGAAGGAATCTTTGCGCAGAAGCTCTGAGGTCCGCATGGCAACCATACATGGGTATCACAAGTTGAAATCTTTGCAATCCGTCATTCATGGCTTCCCCATCAAGGTACACATAGCTCTATCTCTTTCTCTTATGTTTGCAATGGATGCATTGTGACATTGTGATGACGTTTTTGTGATATATGGGTAATATGTGCTCATAAAGTCAATGGCTATGGATTATCGAGAGTGATCCTGAGATTGAGGAAGTCGATACCAATGAAGAAACATTGGATGAATCAGCAAGTGATGCAGTTGAGACGATTGACTTCTTTGCTAAAGGCAATGATTCAACAATACAAGAAAGCAGCGACATTACACCAAGCATGCTTAATTTCACGTCATCAAAATACTTCTCATTCGACAAGGAGAGCTATGGATTGATGGTAAGTGATTTGAACGGAGAAAAAGCCATCACATTGGGGGTGCTCAAGAAAAATGACAAAAGGGAGCTATTAGACCTGAAAAAGTGGAGAAGGATCAAAGAAAGCCTTTGCATGGGAAGAAACGATGATGGACAAGTTGTGCTAGCCCTTAAATCAACCCTTAAATCGGAGCCATCATTGCACATTTCATGTATATAGGAATGGGAGAGTATTTTCCTTACAAATCACATAAATAGGGTTACAGGTGCTCACGCAAGCATTAATGCCACAATAGACTCCATCAAATCCAATTGGTGTATGGATATGAGAAAGCATGGCATCCCTCTCTCTTATGTGAAAGAGCTCATCGGTGCTTGTACTTGCAAGGCATCCACAAAGCCCCATGGGTTTGATGGAAAAGTACCTATCTTAGAGCTTACCTCTCAGACATATCTCTTATGGAGTGCCAACTTCAAGAGATCATGGTTCAACACAAAGCCAGGCTAGTCAAGGTTCGCTCAACCAAAACGCATGGTTTAGGGAAGACAATAGTGGAATATGCATGTCATCATGGTGGCATCGCAACTCACAAAGGCTCCCAAATTCGCAGATTGAGAACCTCGAAGAAATGTGGTTGCCCATTCAAGGTGCAAATCGAGTATAAAGATGGTCTACACAAGGTTACTCTACGAGTCCATGCTCTACACGAGGGCCATACACTTGGTTCATCTCGCAGTGATTTGTATCACTTGCCAGTGCATCCATGTGTGGTTAATTGCTGCAAGGACGATCTGTTTGACGTGGGGACATGTCGCCACATTGCCAAGATGAGCTTGACGAAAGAGCAATTTCAATTCAAAAATGCCTCTCCATTAGATCGTGTAACGTATAGGTTCTTCATGATTCCAAAAGAGGTGCAAACACTATCTTACCAAATGCGAAATGAAGGTATGTTCTCATCTTTTAAGTTATTGTTCGATGGTCTTGGGCTACCTTGAGCATCAATGCTATTGGTATATTGTAGACAAACTTTCTAAGGATGATTGGACTGCAATGTACTTGGAAGCAATTCATCTATGAGACCAAAAAAAGGTACTTGTCATATTTCTCTCGATGTTTATATGTTATAGTGATTAGTACATCTATTTGATAAAGTAATCTTGGGTCCTTTAGGTGCTATATTGCCAACCATATAATCCACATGTGAAAGAGGACAATGATAGACCATTCATATTGGTTGTCCAAGATGAATGGATGCTAGAAATGAGCAAGAGGTTCTCGAAGAACAGTGCCTGGGCAATTGATAGCACGTTTAAGACCAATGTGTTTGGCCTTCCTCTCTATGCGACGCTTCTACCAAACCAACATGGAATGGGCATTCCTATTTGGTTTATGTTGTGCACATGTGACAACGGATTGAACCAAGAGGTCATCGCTTTGTAGATCACAATGAAAATAGTTCTCTCTAAAATGGGTGACATTCGCCCTTCTGCACTTGTCATCGATAAGTCTCAACAAGAGTTGGAGGCACTCTCAAAGGTTGTCTTCGATGATCCTCATTGCTGGACTGCCAACTATCTCGATGGTACTAGACACCACGTTGCATGCCATATTATTCTTTGTTGATTCCATACAAAGAAGGCTTGGGTTGAGAATATTCTCCCACAGGTACACATTGTTATGATTGTTTTGGTTTTAAGAACTACTTTTCGTGTGTTTCAATGAGCTTGGTAGTGATTAATGTCCCATGTGCTCGTGGATCAAGGTTCCATCGGATGAGCGTGATCAAGTATACCCATCCTTGTCCAATCTCATGCAATGTCCAACAGAATTGCAATTTGATGAGTTGTTTCAACAGCTACTACACTGCTACTCCTCTCATCCAAACGTGGTACGATACATTACCAATGGATGGTGTGGAAAAGATTGTATATGGCATACAAGATGGCCCAAGTTTGGTCGCATGTTTCCGCATGGTAATGTTGACACCACCAATATAATTGAGAGACTATGGCAGTACATCAAGTACACTCTACTAGATGCCAAGATCAACAGGTCTAGATTGGATCTATTGCACGCCCTTGTTGGCAACTCATCATCAGGATTGAGAATGGGTGGAACCGCACTTGAGTTCTTCAAATAGAAGCGAGAGATAGGTAATGTGCTTGATTTTGAGTTGGAATGTTATTTATCATTTTGTTGTGATACATTATGTTCTTGAAAGGCACTATTTTCTCCCAGCTGACTCTAGGCGCTTCAAAGTCTATGGGTCGAGCAAGATCCACACAACTAGATTGGCAGTAGGGGAGAGGATACTCCAACAGTACAAGGTTGATCCCTTGTCTCTTCAAGTCATTCATGAGGGAACCATGCTCTTCAAAATGGCAAGTGCAACACAACAAGACAAATGGTATAATCTAAGTGTGCAAGCAAACTATTATGATTGTGCTGATTGGGTTGCATATTGTAAAGATCTCTATGGCTTGCAGCTCATCTTGAGGAGCTATTTTCCTCACCTTCATGAGGTTCTACCCATCATCGATAGTGCACGGGCCTTTGATGACACACCACATAGTCCTTATGGTGATGAAAATCTAGTATTGGAGAGGCCATCCCCTAATGGAGGTGTGAAGAAAGAGGATCTTGTGTCCTCTATTGAGGACTTCAAAGGGCTCCTCAAATGCATTGAGGTTGAGGTTTCGTCCTATACCTCAACACAGAGGGAAGTTTGTATGCGCCAATTGCAAAGTGCAAGGGAGTCTCTTGTTCGCATGTTTGCCCCACATGAGATTGATATGGGTGGGATCTATCAAGTCCATGCAAATGTCACACAAACACACTTGGGACATGGAAAGAGTGACCATCCTCGACCAAACGAGGAATGTGGATCCTCCTCGCAACCGTAGCATCCCCACACCACAGGTGTATTGAGACGCAAGCATCAACGAGGAATGGACTGTGTTAGGTTCAATGCAAAACCACGCATATATTGTCCTCACTACTGCACCAAAACATTCTTGGTGGATCCTTTGGCTGTTTTTTCATGTCACACTTGCCATGCATTGCTTCCCCTTACCTTACGGTATGTACCACATATAGCGATATCTATCTTGATTGGCAGGATGGTGCAACTCTATGACGAGAGTTATAGGGGCATCTGCACTATTTATGATTGTGCATACAACAGTGAGAATGAGGAGCGCCAATTCACTCTCTCATTTCCCAACGGGTCAATGGTGACACATGTGTTGGCTTCTAGACTCAGGAAGTTGGTATTGTACTCATGAGCAGCACACCCTTGAGGATGATGTAGTGCGAGACTCTCTTTGGAATTTGGATAGTCCTCGATACACATGTCGTATAGGCTTTTGAGTAAAGCTTGCTATGTGGATCATTCTCTTACATTGTAAATTCGTCACATATTTTGTTTTTATGACTCGTGTATAATGAATAGAACAACACATAATTTTTGGCATGACACGTGTTTCGTCTAGGGTGGGTGAGGCACACTAGTCAACATGCATGCTAATCTTGTTGCCTACTTGTAGTTACCAAGCATGCAAACGACAAGTAAGAGTAAATACAATGTCATGGGTGTTGAATGTGGACACACTTGAAAGTGCTTCAAAGCAAGGGGGTGGCCAAGTTCAGGATGCATAGTTAACCCTTGTGTAAGGAGGGTGGGTTCTTAGTTATTGATTGGTACCCCTTAATGGGCCTCAAAAGGAAGGCCTACAACTTCATCGTAGATTAGGTTTTCAATTTTCTAAAAATTTTAATAGTGTTGTGCACCTAAGAACAAACATCAACGCCTAAGATTTAGAAGCATTCCTCAATGGAAGTTGAGTAAGTTTGGGGGACAATCATCTCAACTAGTATATGAACCCTTGTATTAAGGCTACATAACCTTATTTGTAGTGTAAATATTTGAGTTGAAAAGAGAAAATGCTAGCTACTATTAGACATCCTCTTTAGTTAGCAAATTGAGCTATTTGTATGTATACATAGTAGTTACCTAGTTGAATCACCCCAAAAATTGAGGCGCAATAATACTTTTTATTAGCATTGTTTACTTGTATATAGGAATGTTAGAGTAGTTCCAAATGAGGTTGCAAACTCTATAATCCCCATTAGTATAAATAATTAAGGAATCTAAATTGGTTATTTCATGTTAGCTTCACATATTGCCATGGAAGGTGCAAAAGTAGTGGATAAGGAAGTCATGCAAGAGTTTTATCCTTTAACTATGAAGGAAATAACCCATTTGTAGCATACATAATATAAAATACAATACCTACCATAGATTGTGGTAAAGTTTCAACAACCAAGGAGCCAGTTGGTACATATTGCATCAGACACCAAATCTTTCCATGTTGGCTCAACCAATCTATGTGCTCTATTTAAAAAAATGAAATTCAACATTATTTTCCCCAACATCATGTTGCTTGAGTTACTTTATAAGAATGCTGCTACTTGGCTTGTTTAGTTATGAAGAAACAAAGGGCGTGCAGGTGACAAATTTTAAAGTGGTTTTGAAAGCAAAGTTCATTCTCAAGGATGTTGACCAAAAGAACTTGGTGCCTTGGATTATCTCAATAGAAAATAAACTGAATTACCAACAAAGTTAGCACAGTACAATTGTGGCATATATGCTTCAAATATAAATCAACACTCATGCTTAAGATTCTAGTAGAAATATGCTCCAAAAATGATCATCATTATGCATGATATTGGCATGCTTGCCTTGATTTGACCTAGTTATGGTTTTAAAGTTTATTTTTTATACCAAGTCTACTTGCACATAGAACTTTGTAATATAGAAGTTTGTCAATCATTCTCATCAAAGCTATTTCCTTTTTAAGTTATTTGATAAAGGCAATGATCATTAGGAGACTCATGGCATGAATAAAAGAGTGTTTGGTGTAAAGTTCTTAGATCATGAAAGATAATCTAATATGTCTCCTTTTACTAACCAAACAAGGGCTTTATATGGTGTAGTTATATGAGTTTAAGTCAAGATTTTCCATAGGTTGGCCATTTTTTTGGTCCAGTAATGCTTCTCTCCTCATGACGCGGATTTCCTAACAAAGACTGCACAACAAAAGGTTCCATTTTTCTTTTTTAATGCTCTCATGGAAGTTAAAACGATCTCATGATTGACAATTAAAGTTTGGAAGTCATGGAATAATTACAAGTGATTGAGTTGAGAGTGATATGGAGATACCAAATGATGAATTCAAGCTACAATGCAAACTAATAGGTACAATGCATTCAAGGCATACACATGCACAAATGCACACGTGTGCACAAGTGTGTGCATGCACACACACATATTTGATGTTGCTCCACACACACACACACACACAACAGACATTTGCATAGCCATTGCATATTTCAGGCAAGATTAATTGACTCTTAGAGAACTATGGTTAGATGTGCTTGTTTTTATAATATAATTACGTTGTCCATACTATTCAGGTCTTTGTTTTGACTTTGGAATGCATCACATTACTAAGATTAATGACATGTGGACTACCTCATTTGTTCCATTTTATCTTAAATTTTCGATATGGCTCACATTGGAATAGAGTGGTGGCATAAATGTACTCCTTTTAACTCATTAGAGGACACCCAACCTTTGTGTAAATGAAACCTAAAGGCTCTTTTAATATGGCCCTAAGTTGACTTATTTATCCATTGGCACATCAAGGGTTTCAAGCTCCAATAACGCAACTACTAAATCAAGTCCCCATGGGGGGATGGTGACCTATTGTGGCACTAGTTTAGTTGTCACCCTACTTCTTTCCCATCTAGTGGCTTTTTGGTGCTTGAAAGATTGCATGGTAGATAAATTTCCCCCACCTTTCGGCACAAGCTATCATCATCTATTTTGATTTGCCCTATTGATGGCATACATACGACCATGATTGTGAAATCCTTGGTAATATGGGCACTATCACAAGTCACCTTCAACTTCTATTTCTTCATGAACATGATCAAGCTCTAGTTCTCACGTGAGATCCATTTGTGCATATTTTCTCTTGTGCTTGGCAAATATTGCATCCTCCATAGTTGCTGCCTTGACAACCTTTAGGATCATCCCACCACCCTACTTCAAGATGCTTAGCCCATTTTCAGGATAAGGATGATAGACAACCTTTTCCATTTTCATCTTTTTAATTCATTGGTGCTATCCTTACATCCACATGTTGCAATAGACTGGATATTTCATTATTCATTATAAAATGACTAATTTTAATTTATGGGCTTGCACTTTGTAGTACTTAAAATGCTACTAATAATTGATTATATGTGCATTCCATAGGCATAATTTAATATTGTCAACAACAATGATATGCCATACTTTGGCCTCTGTTGCAATGCACATTAATTTTCAAGATTCACTATTGGATTGCTTGAATATTCTTTACTATAATAATATGATGCATGATGTAATATTAAGCATGGCCTTAGTTCTTTTAGGGCCTCACATGATTAATATTGTATTTAAATTAGCTTGTCTTTGGGTTATTTTCACAACATTCATTTTAATTATTTAATCATTTATTTTCATTAGCTCTATCAAAACCTCAATTGCCTTCCGTAAAGGTTGATATTGGCATCCATGACCACTTCTATTTTTTCAAAAGTCTCTATTTGATAAAATGTCAATGTCGTTAAGTTAATCCTAACTACATTATTATGTTGTAGCCCATCAATTTAGTGTACTACACTTGAATAACCATAATTGGATCGAGCTTAGTACTTTTCTTTGACTCATATTTTTTCCTTAAAATACTTTTTGCTTCTTCTTTGTTTGTTAAAATTTTAACAAATTAATGTTTTTAGAATTACCTTAACCATGGGTTATGTTGAGCACTTCAACTTAATTCATTATGTTTTCCAACAAAAATTTTAATCAGTTTTAAAAAAAGTAAAGTTATTTGATTAAACTCAACCATATTTTTATGCTATTAACCCATACTTGAATCAACAAATTATTTTAACTCCTTTTGGATTCTGGTAATTTTTAGTTCTTGTTATTGTTGATTTTGCAACCCTAACTACATTTTTTTCCTTACCCATAAAGAATCAACGTTGCATGTTAACTACACTTGTATTTATATTTCATAGCACAATATTAAGTTTTTTAACTTGTGTTTAACTCGAATCGGTTTTGGGGGGTCACTAAGCCCTCCCTTAATAACAATAGTGAACCCTTTTCATTGGCAATCCATGCTAACAAGTATGATTTTTGCATTTAGGAACCAACTTTGTGCTTGACACACTCATGATTTTAATTATGTGGTAATTATGGCTCTACCACATTTGGGATGGTACCCACCCTAGTTCAAGTAATCCACATACATATCATTGCATACAATTCTTTATCATGAAGGGTTTATTATCAGTTTGCACTTGATATACGTGCGTGCTTACATCACATCCAAAATTGTGCGCCCTAGTAGTTAGAATCATTGGCTCCTTATGAAGTGACTCATGCACCAATTGTGGACATTCAAGGCAAGCTATAGTGTTTTTTCCAACTTCTTTCTTTATCCCACCCTATGTGCTAGTGTTAATGCACAACCACAAAACTGTAGTCTTCCTTACCTAAGGCAACAACAAATAACATTGCTGCCCATTCAAGGAACAACGACTCTAAGGGTTGAAATCAATATGTCAAGTACACATAAGCCTCTTGCCTCTATAATAGTTACCCTAGCAACCCTCTTATGCATTTTATAGATGAACTATATGATGAGGAGGAATGTATAGGTCCTTACATAACATATGATCAAGAGGATAACATAGTCCTTATGAACCATCGTCTTGTTCCAATCCTATTCCAATACTTTATATTGAAAATCTATTAAATCACTATTGCTAAATTATTACCAAAAACTAGTAATTATTGAATTAATACAAATTACAACCTAATGTAACTACACTATTGCTACCAAATCACACTAAAACTAATACTAAATTATTACTAGTTACTACTTAACATTAAAATTAATTACAAATTTATATTTGACCAATGATCCATGATTGTTTAAAATATATATTTGACACTCTTCTATATTCACAAAAAATACCTTCAAAGCAGGGCATTTTCTCATAATAGTCCTCTCGTTGTGAGCATTCACGTGGCATGTTTGAGTTGTGATGGTAATGTATAGCAAATCCTAGGGCTTTTGATGTAATTCAAGTGATAGGTACTTTCAATTTGGAGAGTTCCTCAACTTTCTTACTATGAAAAACCAAATAATTCATTTTTATCTAGACGTTCCACAAATACACATTTTTACTACAAGTCTAGGCCACAAGGGGGAGGCAATGGCAGGGTGGGCAATGTTAAACCTAGCATAATTTTCCATCACCACATCCTCACTTTGCTAGCACATCAAGAGACCACTTGTGAAGGTCCTCTCTGATCTTGGCCACATATGTACTATCGAACCATGTTCTCCTTAACTGCAATGATAAAAGGCTAATGCAACTAAGCAAGGCAAGTTACAAATCCAAACAAAAATATCTATAAAAAGTAAAGTTATGCATACCCAGTTCCTCGTTGGCTTCCCCACCACACCACCGTCAATAAAGGCCTTCATGTATGCCATCACATAAAACCCACAATCAATCGTATTTGTTTGATGGGGGGCCTGCAAATGAAACCATAAGACGATGGGTTAGCAAAAAGTAAAGCAACAGACAATGTTAGTGAGCTTTATGCAAATGATTTTTATGCCACGCTCTAGTTGCAAGACCTTTATATGGATTAGCTTCATCTCATTAGTGGCAAATAATGACTTGAAACACTCTGGGTCTAGACATCACTTTGACAAGGTAGTGATGGCCATGGCACGCAGACATATTAGAGAAAATATTCATCCATGACAATAATGCATGCTACGTGGATGTGTATAGGGTTGAAGGTAACTCTTCATGGTTCGCAGACACTCCATGGCATCCCTGCATTCCAATGAGTCAAGGTACATGATTGCACCTCGATTGCTGGGTAATCGATCCACTCTTTTGACACGTGGATTATGAACCATGTATAGGCTCCAATGCCCTATGCAATTGAGACATATTTTAACATTGCAAACCCTGAATACTTATGAAACCAACCGAGTCATGCGCAAGTAAGTGCAAGACGCAAGCCCTAAGCTCATACGTAGCCAATTGAGTCATGTGAACGTAAAAGCACGTTGCAACCCTTAAGAAACACGAAAGTATTTCAATCACATGAGCCATGGATGCAATTAGACCATGTAAAAGTAGAATGCATAGCATCAATGTGTACCTCAAGACCACTGGCAGGAAGATAAATATTGCTCGCGTAGGGTCAGCACCATCAAAGTAGTTATGTAATGCCACATCCTCATCCTTTTCCTCGATCATGTTCAGATATTGATACCAAAGAGAATCAACGAAGCAAACATCGAAAATGTGCTCTCTTGGAAGCATGTACTCCATCCAACTATGAAAGGAAACATCATTTAGTAACATAAACTTTCAAAGCCTAAATCCAAAAACATTGCAGTATGCCTAAACCCTTACTTACATGGCAAATAAATTCATGGTCCTGGTACTCGCTTCTTCTGCACTCACCAATGCAACTACCAAGTGACCTGTCAATGTCCACATGAAGCTTCGACAAACAAGCTACAAACTCAGTGCACACACCACGATCCAACCTGAAATGCAAAAAAAAACAAAACTGATTACAAAACTACAAACTTATGCCATTGTAAGCAACACACCTACTAGGTACACACCTTGAAGTGGCGCTTTTTTACCCCCTTGTCTTTGCGAGGGATCCATCCATGATCACGTCAATAGTACTACCCCCGTCGTGAACACACAATGGGAGGGGGGACTCGTCGGCTCAAGAGGGAAAGAGACAGTGATAGGGGAGGGTCGGAGGGTTGTTGTGACAAGAGGCATGCTGTGTACCACTTCCCCTCACCCTACAATGCCATGTGTTATATTTTCATAACACAATGCAACCAATAAAATGCAACATGATGCCAAAAAGCATTAGACCATTTCGAAAGAATAAGCAACACATTTCACCACTAACCTGCGATCCAACATCCTCAATAGCGCGGGGGGATCCATCCTCGGGTAAGCCATCCAAATCTATCTCAGGGTGATGTTCCACCATTTGCAACTCACGATAAGGACCGATGGCATTACCTTCACCGTGAGCCACATCCTTAGTCTCAACCTATGCCCTCTCCTATGCGCGAGGCTATCTCTGAAGCAGGGAAATTATTCACAAATGCATATACGTGAGAAGAGGTTATATCCAGGGTTTCAACAAAACATTACACTATTCATGCAAGAAAAAAGAGACTAGACACTATTCATGCGAGAAAAAAGAGATAATCCATATTATATAATCCATGTGAGACAATCCATATAATATTTTTAAAAAAATCACAATACTCATGCGAGAGAAAGAGATTAGATAATTACGTGTGCTCCATACCCCTCGACAATACGTCTTTTCGTGCACTGGATGCAATGCTCTCTCTTCGAATCGTATTTGACCAATGCTTTTCTCACAAATGCCTAACACAAATGCCCGAACATACTCCTCATGTGTCATGGTGCGCTCTGTCTCCTCCAATAGGTCCCATAACTACTAGGCTTGGCCATACTAGGCTCTCTCATACTTTCTCCTGGCCAGCTCTAGCTTCTCTCCAGATTGCCAAATTGTGCCTTTGTCTTCCTTGCCATGCACTGACAATGGTGCAGGCATGTGATGTATCAATCGAGTGACCTATCTTCCTATGGGGAATGTCGCACTCAATGCCATGCTCAACTCTCAAATGCTCAACTATCCATGCCCTCCTCACAATGTTGACCTCCCGCTTTGGGCACAAGATGTCTGCACAACACTGCCGAGCTATAGTGCCGTCGGGTAGAGCAATGTCTACATAGGGTGCACGACCCTACATAAGCACACATGTGCACTCAGTGCCACTGCTATCTTACACCATGAAAATTCAATGAAAAAAGAGAATCGCACTTTCATAGTATTTGCTCAATAAGCATGCTCTTACCGAGGGGCTAGAGAGGTCAACATTGTCATGTGTCTCGGATGCAATATCCCCATGAGAATCTCTACGCCCCCAACGGCAAGATGATGAAACCTGAAAAGAATACAAATTGAAATGCTTGTCATGAAAACAATCTAGAGAAACTGCTGCATGCAATCCATATTCCAAAAGAAATAAGAAAATGTACCCTCTTCTTCACACGCATGGTCGAAGTACCCACCAAGGGGACTGCACACGCGATGAGGTCTGACTCCTCGTGCACCAAGCCATACAAACAACCTACCAAGCAATCAATGCACATTTGAAAAACCATGTTGCAAATGGGGATTGGGTGCTCTGTTAGGTTGCTCAAACTACCATTTATACTAGAGACCAAGAACGTATTGAATGTAAAGCAATGTGAAAGAAGCGGATCATACTCAATTTTCAAACAACAAACAATGTGTACAAAGGTATCAAATTCACTTTCCACTACATGTGCATCTCACATTATTAAAAAACGAAAAAAACCGCAGTAAAAATCTACATTTAGTACGCACACCAACCCAATTTCAAACAAGTATGAAGTATTAGTCACGACAAGTTGATTGTATAGGTGAGTTATGTTGTCAACCAATTCAAGATGTGTGGAATTCCTTCCTGCCTTCTCTATGAAAAGGAGTTACAAACAAACTTTTTGCAAAGCATAACATAAGCAAAGCAATTAGATGCATGTGTCTACTTCATTGGGTGCACCATCAAAGAGTGCATGCACAACATCATTGTTAGATATCATTGAAGCATGGTGTCACCACTTATTAAATTCTTGCTTTAACTATCATAAGCATGGTTATTAAATAAAGGACTACTCGATCACAATCACTAGATCCCCATAGTGAACTACAGCCTAATATTGTAGATGATGGATCCATGAGGAAGTGAGGTAGAAAGTAAGAATGAACAATCCATGCAACAATCACCTAACGTATGGATTTGACACCTAACTTTAGGGGGGGTTGAAACTTCGAGTGAACAATAAATTTAGGTGCTTAAAATTACTTGAATGTTGCTATTAAGGTCCTAAGTTAATATTACTTATTTTAAGTTCTGATGTTGTATGTGAAATGCATGAAACTTAATAAAAAAACATAAACACACTGTTGTTACAAGTACTACATTGTATTTAGTCACGTTGTTTGAGAAAAAACAAATTCCTTGTTAGGCATGCACTAGCATTTCATCCAAGTGGAAAATATTATTTGATTGTCAAAAAGAAATGCATGGCTAAACAGAAAAGGAACAATCTAAAAGAAATTTTGATCAAGCGAGAAAGAGGAAGTATGAGAAATGAGACCACAAACTATACAATTGACTCCACAAATTATAAGAAAAACACACAAAGTAAAGCAAATTATTGAAATAATTTGAGACAGATGAGTGTCAAAGACACTAGTGTCTACACGTTTTGCCAAAGCTGATGAGGACTACTTTGGTGACAAACATCTCAATCCTAAGAAAGCAACATGTCGACCACTTGGTGAATCATAGAAGTAAAGAAAGTTGTCTTCAACAAGAGCATCTACCACTCTACCTGATCTCATTGGCATCATTGAAATGTGTACCCGTAGGAGAAGATTCTCAACCCAAGACTTCAACTGTTGTCCACTCCATGCCATCCACTAGCATCCTGCCCAATTAAAGTATATATGTGGGCCGGATGAAGTCAAGTCAAGAAGGAAAATTGGAGGCCATTGCTGTGGAGAGCAGTCGAGGGGCGGAGGCAAGAGCTCTTTTCCTTCAGGTGCACGTCAATGAAATGAAAACTTCACACGTAAGGGGCCCCCCTCGCAACAAGATGGCTCTGTTTGAGCAGTTGATAATACCACCTCACCGGTTCAAGCCCGTTTTGAGCTCAAAGTTACCTTGTGAAACTCCTTGTTCCACAACTCAAGTGTGCACCTTACTTTGCAAATGTGACCTTTATATGCTACTATGTTGATTGTGGCTGACCTGAGCTGTGCACCTCACTTTGCAAATGCTACTTCTGTATGCTGCCAGGTTGATTCTGGGTGACATCTCTATTTACATAAGTTTTGAAAACCATAACTATTTTTTTTTTTCTTTTGTTTGGAAATCAGTTATGTTAATAGACATGTGTTTTCTTCTTTTTGCGTTTGGGAGTCACTTATGTTAATGCATTTTTTTATGAATCACTTGCACCTACTTGAATATGAACATTATTGGATTCTATTGGTAAGTGTTTTAGGAAGCAGGTCATGTATGAGGCTATTATTCATGGCTCCCCTACTTAGGGATCAAAGGTCTTTCCCCCTTGCAAGTGGTCTAGTATGACAAAAGTACTCTTTGTGGATAGCCTCATTGTAAGAAGCATGCAAAGGTTCAAGTATGTAAGGTTTCTTCAGCTAATATTTAGGTTAATGGACCCTAATTATTGGAGACCATACTCACAGTTTCAAAGATTGATATCGAAGAGTGCAAACTTGCTTGGAGGAGGTGATTGGTTCTGGCTATGGATTTTAATAGGTGACTATTTTGATTGGAGAGCTCTATCTCTTACAGTGCTTTGGAGTAAAGAGGAGAGTGAGCATTCTCTGGTTGGTGTCTAGGGTGATGGGATGCTTGCTCTCTTTGCCCCTTTTTTTCAGTAGAGGTCCAAACTCTTAGCACATATAACTTTGCCCAAGGAACAAGGTCATTGATCAATAGACTCATGTTGTCATCCTTGACATGTGAATATGATTTTCTAGGACATCTTTACTTTTTTTTAGGAACAGAGTTCATGTATATGCTAGTCCTTCTCTTGGACAATTATGAGAGTCCATAAGGACTAGAGGGGACCATAGCTTGTCTAGGATTCTTGTAGTAGTAGACAATGGGGTGCTACCCTCATATCATTCAACTAGTGCAAAAGTGACCATTATTGCTCTAAAAGGAGTTCTGATTGGAAGGCTCAATTGACAAGTGTCATGAGTGCATTGGATGTCCATGGCTAAGAAGAAGTCCTTAAAGACCAACTATTTGGGGGGAGGGGGGGGAGACTGCTTTTTGGTGACTGAAGTGCCTTCTAGATTTACTTGAATACTTTATTCATGTGTGGAAGAGGATGGTAGGTTGATCTTGGATAGAGGGCATCAAGGACAATATTACCAAGGAGTGCCTTAGAAGAGGATTAGAGTGGTTCATGTGAGAGGAAATTTTTTTGGTTGATCTTGATATTATTTGGCAAGAATTGCATGAATGCCTTGTGGATTTGGGAGAGAGCCTTGATTGGGATCTAGGTGATTGGCAATGTCCGGCCTCCTTGATGTTTGCAATCACTAGTGAACTTCTTCTTGTACATAGCCAAGTGATCTAAATGTGTGGTGATGACCTTGGACTTTGAAGATCTACTAGGAGCATGAGACCATCTTCATCATTACAGATGGGTCTTCTAGCTTGGCAAGATTGGAGGCACTCCCGAAAGATTGGGAGTCTATCATGGTCTCACAAGATGGTGCATTTGGAGGGCCCAAAGGTGGCTAATTTTGTGTGAAGATCACAGGTTGAGGTTGACCACTCTTGTTGTGCCATTGTGTTCTATCATACACACCTACACACATTCATTAATAGGAACTTAGATACACTTTTCTAGATACAAGGGTAAGATAGTGGGAAATAGCCATATAAATCCAACCTATGTACAACATGGCACAAGCAATACAAACATATTCAAGAAACATAGAAGTGTGGGACAAAAGCTCACCTCCTAGCCATAGAGCCAATATGTGTTCACCCTTCAGCTTCGGGTCAACAAAATATCTGCCCAACATCCAATTGCAAGGGTTTTTAACCCATACCATCAGCCTATACCATCCTAGTGTGTTGATGAGATTGCCAAGGGGGACCTAGAGTCCAAGTTTGGTGATCACATGAGGTGTTGTGTAAGTGAGTCCTTTCATAAGACTCCTCAATTGTAGCATCAGGACATGTTCTTACCTAGTTCCTAAATGACCCATGTTTAGTGGCCAATGCTATGGGTGCTCAACTTGAATATCCCATGAAGCAACAATTCCTCCCTCATGAATGAAGTGTCCTCATATCCTTAAGGATGGAAGTGACTCCTATGCGAGCAAATTGACTCCAATGCTGCCTTCACCTCCATTACGTTCTTATGCTTGACTAAGTATTTTGGATAAACATGTAGGCCATCTCATGGGCTTTGCATTGATGCCCTTGGTCCACCGGTTTGGGCTTCTCAGCCAGCCTAAACTGTCACTTATGATAGCTAGGGCTCCTAGTACTAGCTGTGTTATGACATGTAAGACATTTAGCCCTAGGGTTTACTATGAAAGCTTTTTTTTGTATATTTTAGCACATCAATGTGGCCATTATTCATTGTGATTGGCTAATCACTATACTTCCATTCCATGGTTTGTCTCTTGCTAGCAGGAGGCATGCCCATCTACTCTACTATGAGCCTTATTTGATGTTCAAATCCCATGTCAGCTTCATCAAGTGCAAGATATTTGACATTGGACGTGGCTATGTTCCCTCTTTGCAAAAGGTCCTTAAAATGTCCAGGAGGGCCACAAGGATGTCAACCCCTCTTTCAATATCCCTAAGCTGAGTTTCACCTCTGCAACTTCCTAATAGTGATTTTTCCCTGAAGTGACTCCACTCAATCAGTTTAGGAACTCGAAGAGGAGATTTCTAAGGTAGTTGTTGAATCTCATGTTGCCACTAGCAAAAACCCCCAAAATAAAGCCAAAAGCCCAAGAAATAGCAAGCAATGTTCAATAATGATCATTTCTTTCAGTGTTACGGGTTTGATAAACTCTTGAATGACTAAAAATAATTAAGGAATGGATGCTCAAGACATCAATTTTCTTGGCATTTTGTACCTTCCTGAACTTAAGTTGAAAATACCCTAAATAAAAATCTAATGTCCCTCTCGAGTGATTATTTTTCACACTACATTGACCACTTGAGAGGAAATGGATGTGTTGCAATAGGGATAATTTCAAGATTGTCTTCTCTTGCCTCTCATGTTTTGAAAGATAATAGGCATAATGGGTTAGTGGTCCATTCAAAATATCTCATCAAACGACATGTATTTGCCACTTATATAACTAAATCTTTTGTAATTTCTAAGGTTTGAAACTTTCTTCTTCAAATTCTAAAGGTTTTTTCAAAAACTATGCAATCCAATTTACATTGAGCTTTGGTTCTTGCAAATACTAGTTTTGTGTCCAAGTGAACGAGCAAATTTTCAAGGAAGAACCTTCAAAGCTTAACAGAAAGTTTGAAGTGAAGGGGCAAATTTTCAAGGAAGAACCTTTAAAGATTAAGAGAACATTTGAAGAACCTTCAAAGCTTAAGAAAACATTTGTATCAATCAAATTAGAAAGCACAAATCGGTCTTGCTAACACATTAGACTACTTTAATTTCAAGCTTCTATGGTCTAGGCATTGGTCATTATGACATAATGTTAACATGAAACCTATCGTGGGACATACGCTAGCAAATGAGCTTGGATTTGTGAAAAGGAAACTTTTGAAATTTGCATCATCCTCTCACATACTTGACTTTGAAAAAAGAAAATGCTTTTATCAAAATGGAGGGGCAACTCTTAATGACTCTAAAGTTTTAATTATAAAATCCATAAACACATGAGAACTTTCTATGCTCATATTTATGAAGTCCATTTTGAAGTACAATGAGAAGGTTAATAAAGAATGAACTCTTCTTAGAAATTGTAATAATAATTTAAGCAATCAATATAGTTTTACCATCTACCATAACATTTAGGCCTACAAGGATTTAGCTATTCAAGTTAGTATCGTGGGGATTAGGACGCTTTTATTCTTATCCTTTTTAGCTAAAATAGTCATCTTATACTGCATGCAATCACATTCCCTTTTTCAAACATATGCTATGATATGCACTTGGGTAAAGGGCTCTATAATATGGTGAAACTAATAATGAGAGCATTAGCTTGCTTTAATGCCTCCTGTATATTGTTTATGATGGTCATTGATGGTATGTGAGGCAATAAATGATGACAAGCTCTTATTGATTTGTACAAAACATGAATGTAGATGGAGAGAGAACAATGTACATATTCTTCCACATAAACCAATGCAAGTACATTATAGATTGTGCTCTCCATCATATGTTTTAACAACAAAGTTTAGATGGTGATCTAAATAGACGACACAATTTTAAATAACAACAAGGTCAAGTGAGATGAATTAGAATTTTATATTGAAATTGAGTAATGTTAGAAAACAAGTATTTGTTATGTTGAAAGTGTGCACACCATCAACCTTTTGATATATATGCACTAAGGCATACATGGTGTGGAAAGCATGTATGCCATCAACCTTTCGCTATATATGCATTAAGGCATATGTGGAGCTTACAAGATGATGCAAGTTCATTTTAGCCCTCAATGCAAGTTGAGGCCTACCCACAGAATAGTTCATTCGCTTGGACACATGAGATAATTAAGCACATTAGATCTCTTTTTAAATCTCAATGGAGTCTAAACTAGGGCCTGCAACTATCGATGTCTATTGTGGCTTCTCGTCATCGAGGGGACTTACTAGACTTTGGCACCTTGGACTATTGATCCCCTAAGGGGATGCCTTTAAGTGTTTATCAACAACACAAATTTATTTATGACATGTTGAAAATGCCCAAGTTCGTGTTATATAGATAGGCTAATGGTATTTCAAGGCATGAAACTTCATATCATCACCAGTTACCTCAAGTTCTATCATAGATTGCCCTGGACAACTTATTCTATGATAACTACACATTAAAACAAGATTCGATTAACATGCATTGCAATCAAAACATGCATGGGCATTGTTGATGTGGAAACCTTCAAAGCGATCATCAAGAAATAATCATCTCAACAAACCAAGCACGGGCATGAGATACCTTTGATGCGCTCGGGGATGGCCTTTGAGGGATTGGCTTTGGCTATGCACCTCTTCTGTCTCCACTGCTGAGGCTGCATGATCACCCATCAATGCACGGTTGATCCCCTCTGACTCCACGTTCTCTCTTTCCTTTTCTTTCTTCCTCCACATGATGGCGACCCAGTCAGCACAGCTGATACCTCTTCTTCTTCTTCTTTAGACCCGCAGTGCAGAGTTATCCTTTTTGGCAATGGCGATGACAATGAACGCAGTCATACAAAAGCGACTACCTTGTTTGCAGGTTCTGGTGATGGCGATGGCGAAGGTGGGCAGTACATGCAGGTTCCTGAGATGATGATGGAAAAGGTGGGTAGCGAGAAAAAAAAGACGCATTAAAAAAACTAGGGCATTGCAAATGGCACATAGTCCAGTCGGGTGACCCAAATATTTGACCACCAGACTCCTCCTCCCCCATCAGGACTATGATCGCCTGTCAAGCCGAAGGCCACGCGTGCTGCCAACGTGGATGGGCCCCACGTTGATGACGGCATGGACGGCGTGCCCCCCCCTTCCTGCAAAATCGATCATAGTCCCGCAGTATGTGAGAGGATGATGCATTTTCTTTTTTCAAAGTCAAGTATGTGAGAGGATGATGCAAATTTCAAAAGTTTCCTTTTCACAAATCCAAGCTCATTTGCAGGAAGGGGGGGTCACGTACTCTGGACGTGACCCCCCCTTCCTGCAAAATCGATCACTCACTGCAAAACAGTCCGATTGGGTTTACTTTTGTGACCATGTTTACATGTCGAACCGGGTCTCCTTTTGTGGCGGGGTTTACCCTGTGCCAAAAGCACCGGTCCAAATCCTCGCCGCGATCCACAGTCCCCCCTCAACCATCAATCCCAACTCCCCCTACCCTGTGGCACATAGTCCTGAAGCTCTGGGACCTAGGTGTGTAAGAGTGGTGTGTCCATATGCACGATCACATCTAAACAAATGCACGTCCACACTCGGGACAAAAGTTGGGCCTCAACTCTCCCTCTGTAACTAGACTAAATAGTGCCGAGGTATGTCCATGCTTGTAATAACGGAGTATGTCTACAGTACACTCTTGTTCCTACTACTCTCACAAACAGGAGGCTTCAACTTCTCCGTTCTGTCGAGTTTGAAGAGTGCAGCTCATCTCCTTCGAGGCATTTTCATGGCAGACACACCTTCTTATGCCGGCAATGACGATCATAACATCGAAACATCTTGGGGCTTTCGTGCTTGTTCATCGCTTCCTAGCTGTGATTTCATTTGCTATCTTCATTAGTTTGGGGAGAATTCGTGTCGGGAGGACTAGCCGCAACTCTAGGAGAGAGCCTGAAGCATCGAGTGGATACCTGAAAACGAGGATGCTAAGTGGAGGCTCCTCTCTCTCTGCTATCGAGGTAGATCACGTGCATGCGTGCATATTTCATAAATCACAACCGTTTTCCTTTTGGTCCAATTGCAAACGAGTGTAATTGAAGACATCTTTTTGTCAGCATGGTCATTAAGATTAAGCACATGCATCAAATCCTAGCACTAAACATAGTACGAGGGCTACGCATGATCTTTTAAGTGGTAATATGTCAGAGTAGGAGGCATCTTAGCAATACTCAAAAGCAAGGTTGACATAGGGAACCAACTTGCCTGTTCTATAGAAAGAAGGTAGAAAGATGTCAGAAGTGCAAATGCAGATTGAAAAATGGTGTGCAGCTTTGGACCAGCAATCAAGATTACATAGAACACAATGATAGTTGGGCATTGAACTTGGGTGCAATGTTGATACACATTAGAGCTTCGAGCAAAGGAACCTTTTGAAGCCAAATCTCTAGCTGCCATAGTGTCAATGTGGTAGCAATCCTATCTTAGGGATGGTTAGAGAAGAAGCCATTGAAGACCCAAGATATCAATAGATACTAAGGGAGGTCCAGGCCAAAGAAGAAGACTCTAAGCTCAAATTTAAGTATTAGAACTTCTTTGTTGACAAAGGACGTGTCTATTTCAAGATGAGGTTTTGTATTCCTTCGAGTCAAGAACTCTAGAAGAAGATACTTTGGGAAGCTCACAACTCCCCATTCTTTGGATACCATGGCTATGCAAAGACTCTCAATGTCATAAGAAAAAGCTATAGTTGGGAGAAACTCAAAGAAGGTGATGTGCTTAAGTATGGTACTAACTGCTCAAGCTACCAAAGAGTAAAAGCTGAACGTGTTAAGATGCCAAACAAGCTCCAGGCATTGATATTCTTAAAATGAAATGGGAATTTATCAATATGGAATTCATAATTGAATTACCTTAAGCTCAAGGAGGATACAACTCAATCTTAGTGATTAGGGATATGTTGACAAAGGTTGCTCACCTTATGCCAGTTAAGACTAACTACAAGGCTTCAAATGTTGCAAGGCTCTTTGTTAAGGAAATATTTAAGCTTCATAGGTTGCCAAAAAGGATTGTCAAACAAGGATCGTGATTTTCTCTTCACTTTCCATTTCTGGAAGAGCTTGTTCGAGGCCATTGGAACATGAGTTTGTTTTAGTATAGCTTACTATTTCCAAACTGATGGCTAAATAGAACGGGTAAATCAAGTCATTAAAGATATACTTAGAGTATATTGTTGTAGAGGACCTACGTGGTAGATATAGTTTCTAACCTTAGTTGAATTTGCTTACAATGCGTCCTATCATCAAAGCATTCAAATGCCTCCATTTCAAGTATTATATGGCCAAGATTGTCTTACACTGCTCAACTTCTCTAATCCTACCATAAAGGTATAAGCTTCTCAAAAGATGTTCGAAAAGATGGATGAGCAAGTTAAGCCCATCAAGTAAGATATCCAAGCTGTGAAAGATAAGCCAAAAGAAATATGCCGATCTAGGAAGGCAAGAGTGGATCTTCAAGGAAGACAACATGGCCTTTGTCTGTGTTTACCCAAAGAAGAGTTCCTTGTCTTTGGGGAAATTTAAGAAACTGAGCCTAAGATAGTGCGGGTCATACAAGGTTATCAAGTGTCTCAGACCTAACACATACAAGTTACAACTTCCTAAACACTTGAAATTTCACAATGTGTTTTATGTTAGCCTATTGAAAGGTTATGTAGCCAATCGTGATCATGTTTTTGATGATTAACAAGTTGTAATACCAAGACAAGGAGTCCTTGAGCTTTAGCTTGATAGGATACTTGATGTAAAAGTGAGAACCCTTAGAAGCATGACCCTTAGACAATACCTCATTTAGTGGAAGGATTATCCTGAAGAGGATGTTACTTGGATTGATGAGAAAGCACTATGTAAGCAATATCCTTAGTTTCTTTCGAGATGAGGACATCTCGATTCCTCTAAGGGGATGAGGATGTAATGACTCAAGTCCGTGTTTCTCCTTGTGTTAATTACAAATGAAACAAATTCAATAAATAATTAAATGTACAAGTTAATCAAAAGGCTACAAATTCATTTTTTGTTATGTTGTGACAATACTTGACGTATCAATCTCGACTATAAGCTCCAAGAGTTCCAAATCACTAAGAGGGATGATTTGATTGTAAAGTTGGCTAAGTATCCACGATTACTCATCGAATTCACCACAATTGGCTTATTGAAGTCAATTGGTGATCAAGTTACTTTGTTCATAAACAAGTTGCCAAACAAATATATCGATTTTATCCAACAAGTTATCTGATAGCTCCAATTAACTATCTATGAGTTTGAATGCCAACTCTTCCATTTTGTAAAGTCATTCAATTTCAAAGGAGATCCTAACTTTCACATTGTGAGGGGGCCTTGACTTCTTAGAAGGTAAAGTAAGGTGGTGAAAAGAACAACGCCCAGTTTGAGTTGGATAGTGAGGAGGAATGTAAACTCCCGTCTTTATGAAATGAAATCGAGTGCGCAAAACATTCCCAAAAGGAATAGATAGCATTGGCACTATCAAAGGCTGGTCATTTTGATGACGAGCGTCACTCAAAGGCCAAGGGTAGTCCACCCAAAACCTAGATCCTCTTCCCCACCTAGAAACTCAAGAATATTAGGCAAGGGTACTTCTGTTCATCTCCACAACTGAAAGGGGTTATCCTCGACCCCAGTACACTAGATTTGCTAGTCTCATGGTAGCCGGACCATCTACCCCTATTACACCAAGTGTTATCTAATTGGTCTGCCTATGCTCCTACTTTTTTGGAGTTTGGTCCTCAAGTACTCATTGTTTTCCTTGAAGATAGACATGATGAGTTCTCTTCTCTTTGTGAGTTGCCATCTAAAATGAGTGTGTGGCTAGAAGCAATTGAGTCCACTTTCTCAGGAGACCCTTTGGTCCAGTAGATTTCAGAGCCTTCCTTCGAATCAAATATTAGTGATACTAACAGTAGTTCTACTACCACATTTCCCATGCGCCTATCATTTGATTCTTGCAAGATATGCTCTAGCTTGTATTCTCTCTTTTGTTGCACATTCCTACTCTTACTTTCCTACATCTTTAGCATGCCTATCTGTTGGTAGTAACATCTCAAAATCCAACACACCATACCCACCAATACTTTTTCATTGAAGTCGAGGTATGTGAATTTTGTGGTCTTATGTGGTACTTTTTACTTCTCTTTTTAGATTGACACTTGTCACTAATCCTTGAGGGATCTATTGGTTTGATTGGAGTGGAGACTTGGATTGTTTGACACTCCTTATCTTGGTTGCCCTTTCTTGATAGGGCTTCACAATTTGGACCAGCATGGAGCCTTCTTATCTCAAGGTCGAGCTCTTGCCTTCCTAGCAGCAATCTTGGAGGCCATTCATTTGATTGGTTTTCAACTAGACATGCATCCCACTTTTATTATTTGGATATTTCTCATTTTCCCCATTGACATCGACATCTTGGGGTGAAGGGGTGCTTTACTTCTTCCACTGTTTGGTGGTGAGAGGGGGTGGTATTCTTCTCTTGGTGCTTATGGGATCTCAGTTCTTCATATGGTTGTATCATCAACCATTTGCATCTTGATAATCATGATTGTAGAAGAACACTTGAGACAAGTGAACAATTTCCCTATAAGGACATTGTCCAACTGGCACCATTGTATAGCATTTTGCTTGAGCAAGGCACTTTGCATTTCTCCATGCATTCACATTGTGTTCTAGTAAACATGCATCTGTGTATATTTATCATTTTTCCTTCATCAGAGTGTGGTCAAATGGATCCACCATATTCATGATGCTAGAGATTATTCATCCCCTAGACTAGCATTTCTCAGGTTACCATTCATGCAGTTAGTTCTCTTGGAGTACTCTCGGAGGGCGTTATTCATTATTCCTGTTAGTTAGTGGGCATTTTCAGTGGACACAGCATATGGGTAGTTTGTCAAGCAAGTGATGGTGCCACGTGGCAGCTGGAGGACTAATCACTGATTATTTTACTCATTTATGTTGTAGTCATCAGTTTTCTGATCAAGTTGGCTAGTTTTTTGCTGGCCGACTGCATTATTTTATTGCATTCTTTTCTCCTATTTAGCCCACTTGACAACTTGCTCCACACACTTGTTTCTAGGTGCTAGTAGGAGAGAGACAACTCGCGGAGATACATCTACAGCCCTTGTATATCTGGCCTCTTCATTTTAGCATTCATTGACTGTAGGTTTTTGCATTCTTTTATCTCTTTTCTCTCCCCCTTTCTCTCATGTTGATTTTCTTTTAGTCTTGTCCATACTCTTCCATATTTGTTGAACTTTGACATGGTATCAAAGTAGTGTAGAAGGGCTGACTGATCGTGGGCAGATTTGATCGGGAGGATTCTTCGCGACAAAAGTTGAGTTTTTAGCCTTTGGAGGCTGTAGTGAATAGGTTCTGCATAGAGAAGGATCGAAGTTGCTAGTTTTTACAGGTCCTTGCTTCTTGTGAATTAGAAAAGGCTACATTTTCAGTCCTTTGTTGCAGATTTTGAGTTTTCATCGCCTCCAGTTGGTGAAACTCTCTGAGGATGAGCAGAGGAAGCCCTTGCAAGTATTGGCACCATGTGTAGAGTTAGAGGGGGCTATTGTGCTAAGAAATGCACTTAGTTACTTAAACAGCCCAAAACATGCTTATTTTAGGCTTATTTTAGCCAAAACCCTAAAACGGGGAGCGGATCGAGAAAATTAAGTGGGAGAGGATCTAGAACCCTAATTTTCTATAAATTGGCAGCCAGCCTTCCACTCTTTCACAATCTCATTTTTGCAGGTTTCAGGTGTTACCAACTTGCTACCCACACCCCGGCGGAGGACATCTCAGCCCTTGCTGTCCATCACTGTTCCCTATAGTCTAGCGCCTGTTTCCAGCCCTCCACACACTTATTGATGTTGTTTCTGCTTGGCAATTGACTGTTGTTCATCTACATTGCTATCATACAGCCTGCCACGCCAACAAACTACTGCGTTTGCAGGCTCTAGTTGCCACCTTGACAGTTTTCTCTCTTTTGTCTACAATTGTTGCAGTCTTTCTCTCTCTTGCAGGCTGTCCTACCTATGTTTTTAGTCTTTTTCTCTCCTCCAAGTTGTCCTGCCTGCGTTTTCAGTCTTTCTCTCTTCTTCAGGCTTCGTTTTTAGTCTTTCTCTCTCCTGTAGGCCGTCTTGCCTGCGTTTTCAGTCTTTTTCCTGCAGGCTCCGTTTTTAGTCTTTCTTTCTTCTACAAGCTGTCGTGCTTGCGTTTTTAGTATTTCTCTCTCTTGCAAGCTCCGTCTTTAGTCTTTCTCTCTCCTCACTTTTGTCTGCATCAGATCCAAATTCTCACTGCTGCGTTTGCTAGTGTTCGACATTCGAAGGCTGCCTTGCTGCGATTCGGAATCCGTTCGGAGTACGACACACTCTTCAGCTCATTACCCCTACCCTGATCCTAGAGATACAAGAGTTTGAGGTTGAGTATTCATTCACTACATAGTGTGTTTGCTGCATGAGCATCGTATTATTAGTAGTCATATCATTTCATTTATTCACTGTGTTCATTGTCTCTGAGCTACTCTAACCCTAACCCTAACTGTGTTCTTTTTATCAGTATGTGCTTTGTCATATGGTTTTTGTTTATGTTTCTGTGTTAGGATATTTTTCTTTACATGGTATCAGAGCTTGGTACTCTCTGAGAAACCTAGGCCTTTGATCTAAAAGCTCTTCGCAAGAAGCAAGAACAACAGTAGGTTCAAATGACTTCAAACACATCAACACTGAATCAATCTCCAGATCAGCCTATGGTGAGAACTGAGCGAGAGTAGGCCGATTAGCTTGCTCCACAAAGTTCCGACATGGTGGGAGAAACATCTGAGTACATGGAAGAAAAGATAGGCAAGTTGACCTCTGAGGAATATAAACTGATCATAGCCTATCGACAAAAGAAGATTGAGGAGATCGACCGAAGGATTGCCCTTCAAGAAAAGCTTCTAAATGAAGGTATGCATGGATTTCACTCTTCAGATGTTGCGCGTAAGTTTGATGATGTTGCAGGGCTGTTGAGACCTCCATTAGGCAAAACAAGATCCGGAGTATGTTCCATTTTTTCAGCCTAGTGCAAGGTACTTTTGATTCGTCTTTTGTGCCTTCTTCTTTTACCTCTTCTGTTTTGCAATATATTGGTAGAGATCATGTGGAAGAAAGAGTCTAGTCTTTTGACTACGGAAAAGGTCCTCTAGAGGATCAATTCTTGTATGTTAACACACATCGCATGGATTATAAGAAAAAGCCATGTAACTCTTCTTCTGTCCTTCCTTCTTTTCCGTCTACTTCACATAATCAGATTGAATTTGGTGTTCCTTTTACTTCATTACATGGTGTATCATCATCTTCATAGTTTCATTTTCAGTCTTTAAATGATAAAAATGAACAAAAAGAATCTGCACCTCATACACCTCACTTTCAAAACCCACCCATCCCACCACATTCTTCTGTTGCTTCACCACTTCCATTTACACCATTTACATTTCCATTTCAAACACCTCATGTCGCACCACACATCACTTCAAGGGGTTATGGAAACGTAGGCACATCCTTTAGGACCTCATCCTTCCCTCAGCCAGGTGGTGTTCCACCATACACACTTTCGGGATCATTGTAGCTTGGGTATCCCACTCAGTCTCTCTCAAGTGTGGATCAGTTGCCTCCATAGTTTGCCTCCATGGCATTGCCTAGTGGACCTTCTGGTTATAGTGATGTGTCCCAACCTTACTTTGGACAAGGCTACTGTGTCCCAGTGCCTCCACCTACACCAGCACCTTATGGAAACATTCATGTTCCAATGCCTCCGCATCAATTGGCACTCATTGAACACTCACAGCCTCTTCTGCCTACCCACCTCTTCTCCCTCATTCTTACTCTTTATCAGACACTCTCACCTCCACCATCTTTCCCACCATCATCTTACTCCACCCACCCAACACCTCATGGTTCTAGCTCTTTTTTTGCTAAGAATGCATTTAATGACAAGACTTGTTTTAATGGGTCAAACTTTACTACTTGGTTGAATTTGATGAGACATATCCTTGATTCACAGAACCTATGGGATCTAGTGCAGGGGTTGGAACCCCAACCCAATCCCGCATTTGTTCCATACAAGATCATCTGCTCATGGACGGCTAGGAATGCCTCTGCTATTGTCAAGCCGATGCAGGGCTTATTACTAGAATTTCATTCTCAGCTTCAACATTTTGACTTAGTGTCAGAGTGATGGGCACACTTGATTGACCGCTATGTGGCTTGAGATAGGACCCGTCGTATTAATCTTGACCATGAGCTTTAGCTTTTCAAAATCACTGACGGGGATGACTTGAAAGTCAAGTTGGCTGAGTATCGGCGTCTCCTGGCTGAATTCTCCACTATGGGGACTCCCAAATCCTCTGACGATCAGGTCACATTGTTCCTAAATAAACTCCCCAAGAAATGCTTTAATTTTGTGGAAGGAATAGTTTCAAAGCCTACCATGCTTACATTCTATAAATTTGAGTGTCAGCTGTTGCGTTACACATGGTTGTTCGATCAATTTCATGTGAATTCCTCTTCAGAGGGGACTCTTCTTGCTCATTCTTAGAAAGGGCAACAAGGGAAGGGCAAACCAAACCAAACCTCCACTCAAAATCAAAATCAAACTCAAAAGCTAAATCAATCTGGGGATTCTCAAGGAAACTCTCAATCACAACTCAAACCTAGTGAAAGGTGGGAAGGATTGAGACTTGCACTCGAGAGCTATGGCGGGAGAGCAAGAGCAAGAAAGAGAGAGGCAAGAAATGAAAACTCCAACAGTCACAATGTGTGGCTGAGCCTTCCTTTATTCAAATGGTCACTAAAAGAATAAAGAATAAAGTGACGGTGACGGACACCTGCCACCTGCAGTGTGCAGTGGCAGTGACTGTCAATGTAGTAATACACGGGCGGCTAGGCGGAGGCGCCTTTACCCCCAACAACCTCCCACTTAAAGGTGAATCTGCCCTAGTGAGGAGTGAAAAGAAAAAGAAAAAAGACAGTATAAAACATATACACATGTACAACAGGATGAGGAAAGACGTTATCTCATCCCACGTCCATCAACCTCCTGAGGAAGGCAAAGCGCTCTGTAGAGAGGCTTTTCGCGAGCAAATCTACAGGATTCTGGTCAGTAGAGATCTTGACGAGATCAACAGACTTTTCCTCAACAACTGCACGTATGAAGTGATACCTCACCTCAATGTGTTTTGTCTTCACATGGAAGACTGGATTCTTGGCTAACTGAATAGCACTCATAGAATCCAAATGCAGTGTAGCAATAGCATCAATACCAAGGTCAGCAACCAAACGACCCAACCAAATGGCCTCCTTGCAAGCCTCAGTGGTCGCAACATACTCGGCCTCTGTAGTAGAAAGGGCCATGCATTTCTGCACCCTGGACATCCAAGAAACAACACCTCCAGCATATGTGAATACATAGCCGAAAGTGGACTTCCTACTATCTGCATGTCCTGCATAATCAGAGTCAGTGTACCCCAGGACTCCTGTAACCTGGCTACCATAGCATATGCACATATCTGCAGTGCCCTTCAGGTACCTCATGATACCCTTCACGGCATCCCAATGCTTCTTGCCAGGTGTAGCCATAGCGTGCCACAACACCAACTGCAAAGGCAATATCTAGACGAGTGGCTATCGTGGCATACATAAGACTGCCCACTGCGGATGCATAGGGAATCTTGGCCATCTCGGCCCTCTGCTCATCTGTCTGTGGACAATCAGCCTGTGATACCTTCACATAAGAAGGCAATGGACAGCCAATAGGTTTTACATCCTGCATGCGGAAGCACTCAAGGACTTTATGAATGTACTCCCTCTGTGACAAGTAGAGGAGTCCCTGATGCATGTCGCATCTAATGTGCATACCAAGTATGTGAGTGGCCTGTCCCGGATCTTTCATCTCAAAGCTCTTCTTGAGCTGAGCCTTAAGAGCATCTAGCTCATCATGAGCTTTCCCTGCTCTATCAACATATCATCCACATAGAGTACCAAAATCAATAAAGAACCATCACGGGCTTTCTTCGTGTAAAGACATGGATCCATATCACTCCTGCTATAGCCCTGTGACTGCATAAAGGCATTAAACTTATGATATCACTCCCTAGGTGCCTGTTTCAAGCCATAAAGACTTTTCTTCAATTTGCACACTAGGTGCTCCCTGCCAAGTTCTGCAAAGCCCTTAGGCTGCTCCATATAAATCTCATCATACAAGTCCCTATGTAAGAAAGCCGTCTTGACATCCATCTGGTATAAATCCAAGTCAAGCTAAGCAACCAAAGCCAAGACTAAGCATCGGATGGTCATCTTAACCACTGGAGAAAAGACCTCATCAAAGTCCACACCAGGCTCCTGCTTAAAACCCTTTGTTACCAATCTAGCCTTGTATGCTGGCTTGGGGTGTCTAGGGGTACTTTTCAGCTTGTACACCCACTTGCATGGCAAAGCCTTCTTGCCCTTAGGCAAGGAAACCAAATCCCAAGTCTCATTCTTATGCAAGGAGTCTATCTCAGACTACATAGCCCTCTCCCAGGAGTGACTGTCACCCCTGTGCATAGCCTCATCATAAGTGAAAGGCTCTCCTACATCTGTAACCAAGACATAATGCATCGAGGGCTGAAATCTATCAGGTGGACGTCTGTCTCTAGTAGACTGTCTCACGGCAGGCTCTGCTATCTGCCCAGCTGCCTGTCCAACATCCTGACCATGAGCATCTGCTGCAGGTATAGACTGTCCAACTAGCTATGTGAGAGCTCTCGGCTCCTCTTGAAATACGACCCTGCGAATCTCAACAACTCTCTTAGGCTGCCTATACATCTTATCTTCATGGAAGACTACATCATGACTGCGGATGACTTTCTGCGCTTGTGGATCCCAGAGACGGTAACCCATCTCGCCTACATCCCCATAACCAAGGAAAATGCATTTGACACTCTTAGGATCCAGCTTACTTCTCTTGTCCCTGGGCACATGGCAAAATGCCTCATATCCAAAGACACATCAAACAAATCAAAGATGAACAAATATGTTTAGCGTTTACTTTCTATCTACAATGAAGAATGGATATGTTTAGTGTTTGATTTCTATCTAGCATCGAAGGATGAATACATTTCGTGTTTGCTTTCTATCTAGCAATGAGTGTAACAATTGTTTTCTATCTAGTATTTTAAATGAGATTTATTTTGGATTTAAAATTCGACATCAAGATCAACTAGAAAAATGATAAATCAAAAGTGCCTATTACCTATACATGTAAAAATATTTCTTAAAAAATTCATACACAATATATAGTTTTTCTATGTGTTCACACACATGCATCTTGTATACTTGAGGTCTATCTCTTCCTTCTTCATTAGAATGACAATCTACATGTATGAAAAATGGTTGCCTGATTGGAGAAACCACTAGAAGGTGATCTGTTTATGATATGCACATCTATACTAACTGCCTCAGCCCAAAAGCTCTGTGGTAGGCCTGTGTGGCTAAGCATACTACGTACACGCTCCTGGATGGTTCTATTCATCCGCTCAGCCAAACCATTCTGGGGGGGTGTAGGTGGTGGTCAACTGATGCTTAATATCCCTCTCATCACATAACTGCTCAAAAGCACGTGAGACATACTCACCCACATTTTCTATCCTTAGGCATTTTAGCCTATACCCAGACTGGTTCTCAACCAATGCAAGCCATCTCTGAAACACAGCCAAGACATCGAATTTCAGCTTAATGGGATAAGCCCAAACTTTCCTTGAAAAATCATCTATGAAAGTAACAAAATACTTGGCACCACCCATAGATTGACAAGGCATGGGCCCACAGACATCCGAATGTACCAATGCCAAGGGCTCACTCATGCGTGGCCTACCAGACTTTTTATGCATAGACCTAGTCTACTTGCCATAAAGACAATGCTCACATGAATCAAAACATACATAATCAAGACACAAACTAGAAAGCATTTTCATTCTCTTCAAAGATATATGGCCCAAACGGGCATGCCAAAGAGATACATGTGGGATAGAACCCATAGACAAAACATGATCAAGGGAAGAAATTGATACAATCAAGGGATAGAGGTTGCCAGCCTTGGCACCTCTTGCAGTCACAAGTCTACCACAAGTGATCTTTCATGCAGAATCTCCAAAAGATACATGATAACTTGCATTATCAAGCTGTCCAGCTAACATGAGACTGCGTATCAAAGCAGGTACATGACGTACATCCTCCATAACAAAACTACTGCCAGAAGGAAATTGCAGTCTAACATCACCAATACCCACAATATCAAGAGAGCTGTCATCACCCAAGCGCACAGAACCTGAAACAGTACGGTATGAATGAAACCACTCTCGGCAAGGTGTCACATGAAAGGATGCGCCTGAGTCCAAGAGCCAAGATTGTGCATACATTGATTGTATCTCTGTCATCTGCGAAGCACTAGAAAAAGCTGCAAGGATATAATCATCATCATCAACATCCTCAGGCTGCATAACATTGATCTCTTCAATTTTAACACTGGACTTTGCAAGCACTATGCTGGAATCAGAAGACTTATCCTGCACTTTGTCTTTCCCCTTATCTTTGTGCCTTTCATTGCGTAGTTCATGGCATTGTGGCCTAATATGGCCCTTTTTTCCACGATGGTGACAAGTAACAACTACATTCCTGCCACGGGATTTGCTACGTGACTTCCCACAAGACTTGGACCGAGATTTCTGAGAATCCCGTCCACGGCCACTGCCATTGCCACTGCCACTGCCACTACCATGCTTTCCATATCCATCATTCCTATCTCTAACTGTCATAGCATGCGACACACGAGAGGCATCCAAATTCTTACAGTTAACCTCTTCCTGCAGAAGAGCACTCTCAACATTAAATAATTTCAAGGTAGCAGTAGAGGCACATAATGCAGTGCGGAATACATCCCGGGACTCATTAAGAGTACCAAGCAAGAAAAGAGGAGTGACATCCTCTACAAAAGTGATGTCCTACGAAGTCAAGTTCTTGAGTATAGCATGGAACTGGCTCAAGTGAGTAGACATGGTCACATTCTCCTTCATGCGCAAATCCATAAGTTGCTTCAGCCAATACATCTGACTCGCTGGACTTTTCTTGTCATAGAGATTCTTGATTTTATCCCACAACTGCCATGCACTCTGTTCTTCCTCAAATACATTGTAGTGAGCATGTTCTGTGAGAGATAATACAATAGTGGACTTGCATAACTCATCAAGCTCAAGCCATTCCTCATCTGGTATAGTTGCAGGTGGATGCCCGCTCAACCTCAAAGGTTTGATCTGTGATTTCTGCACCAACACTTGCCAAATCTGGCTCTTCCAATAAGAGTAATTCGTACCATCAAGCTTAATGATGTTGAAAATAGCATGATCAATGGAAGACTGTAGACAGTTCAAAACTACTTGCTGTTTACTGCAGAAAATAACCAAAAAATCACCAAAATCGAGAGAAAATGGCAAGAAAAGTGTAACCAAAGCTGATGCCCACCAAGTACTAGTGAAAGTACATCATTTCAGAATATTTCAGCATGAAAAATCCATGTCAATCCATAAATATATGCTTGCTGTAATAAATTACAGATTTCAGTAAATGAGAGCTAACAGTGCCAAAATCGGATCCCAGGTCAATCAGATAATGCCAAGACCAAAGCCGGCATCATGCGGGCATAACATAGGCATATGACAGTCGATAAGCATGAATCCAACACCCAAACATGTCATACAAACATCTGCCAGTGAGTAGGCACATCCCCCAGTCAACAACGCAAAGTGTTCCTGCCACTACCAAAACTTGACACAAGTAGGTGTCAGCTCACAAGGAGAGGGACCCAAAGCAATGAGTCAGCTCATAAGCATCAAAGGAACCAAGACATATGAACCATGCATTATCCTGAAGGGTAAAAGATCCCAAATAGTCTCAAAAGCTCAAAGAGCATAGACCGCCTGCTCAATGGCTATCAAGCATCCAAAGACGCTCCCACTGGCACAAAAGCCGTAAATATCAAGCAACAAAGCTCGAACAAAGCATGTACAAGCACCAGTGTCAGTGTCCAAGATCAAGCATCAATGGTACATCCCAGATATGTAGGCGGTAGAGCATCCATATGTAGCATCCATAAGCATGTAAGACATCAAGTACATCCCAAGATACAACTCTGGCAAGCCAATAAATAGCTCAAGTAAGCTCCGGGAATCCAAGGTCAAGCCAGCTCCAATAGCAATAGGCTCCAAACAATGTAACTAGCATGTAGTAATGGCATAGGCTAAGCATATCAAGACCGGTCAGACATAAGCAACATACATGCCATAAGTACATCCAAGACGGAGCATCCAAATTCTTTGCAAAGTGAGCTCAAGCTCAACCAATGATCCCGAATCAAAACCAAGCTCTATGTCGAGCCCCAAGTGTCAATACATCACCATATATGCCTGAAACATAGCCCGAAAAGCATAGGCATAAGCATACATGAGTAAAATGACTTCAGCCCAACTGTGTACGGTAGTGATTTACTGTTCAAAATTGAGAATTTTAGCACCAAAATCAGCTCCAAATGGTTGCCAAACAATAGGCATACATTCCCCTAACATCCAAGCATCAAACGAGACCAACCAGGCATCAAATGACAATACCAAACAAGCTGTAGCATCAAATGTCAATGCATATTGTCAACATTGTCAAAAGGCTGGCCATTTTGACAACGAGTGTTGATCAAAGGCACGAGACACGACACCAAAACCTAAGTCTCAAACCCCTGCCCCTGGGCAACCCCCATCAAGGGAGGCAGGGTGATGGCAAGGGGCAGTTTAAAGGTCAGACTCACACTGCCACCGCACAGTCATCTCAATCGACAACGTTCTCAACTCCAGAGGGCTTGTCTGACTAGTCTGTAGAGGTCCATATCGTCTCCATAGAGACATCAGATGCGAGTCTCGTCCACATCTGTGAGTTGCCTCCTGATGAGGTTACTGCAGAGGCCCACACGTCACAGCCGAGCACTTCAACTCCAGTTTGGATTGTGGACAACGGAGCTATACATCACATGACTCCTATAGAGGATATTTTTTGTACCCGAGCCCCTGCAGCCGGGCGGGTTCATGTAGGAAATAACTCCTCGGTTAAGATTCAGGCTTAAGGTTGCGTTAGTTTTGCCACTGACAAGGGTCCGGATCTTGCTTCGCTGGACAATGTATATCATGTCCCTTAGCTTGGGGTAAACTTGTTATTTGTTCAGCAGCTTTGCTAGTTGGGGCGAACAGTTTTCTTTACAGCGACCACAATCGAGGTCCTTGATTCTCTGGTTGGTTTAGTGATTGCTTACGGTGAGGCACAGTCTAATGGCCTATACCACATGACACACTTTCTGACCGAGCCGACCGCTGAAGGCTCCGTGTTCCATAGCTTCCAGGCCTTAGCCACATCTCAGGAGCCTACACAAAATGAGTGTCTTTGGCATTTTCACTTAGGGCATCTTGGTTATGACTCGCTTTATGAGTTGTCATGCCGTGAGCTAGTTGAGGGCCTTCCACGCCTAAAGCTAGCTCGAGATGTCTATAAAGCCTGTCAGCTCGGGAAGCAGCGTCGTACCCTATTTCCTCAGTAGTCTACACATAGAGCTGAGGATCCTCTTAGACTGATTCATGTTGATCTTCGTGGGCCGACATCCACTGATGTTTTGAATGGTGTGTTGTACTTCTTTTATATAGTGGATGATCATTCTCAATACATGTGGATGTACTTCCTTAAGCATAAGTCAGATGCTTTCACATATTTTTCTACTTGGGTGCTGTTGGTTCATAACCAGACTGGTCATCGTGTTGGGTGCATGAGGAGTGATAGCGGTGGTGAGTTTCTTTCCCACTAGTTTTTTGAGTTTCTACAGAAGCATGGCATTTCTCGCCAGCTCACCTCTACCAACTCCCCCTCTCAGAATGGAGTCGTAGAGTGTAGGAACTGCATAGTCATGGAAATGGCACGCTCTATGCTATTCGCAGTAGAGCTTCCTGAGCGCCTTTGGGTCGAGGCTGTTAACACTTCGGTGTACATCCTCAACCGGTGCTTGATTGCGGCTCTTTCTCAGAAGACCCCGTATGAGGTATTTTTTGGCTCTCGGCTTGTTATTTTCCATTTCAGAGTCTTCGGGTGTCGTGCGTACACACATACGCCTGATGACAAGATAGGTAAGCTTATTGCCTGAGCTGATCTCCTTATTTTTGTGGGATATTCCTTTGAAGCAAAAGCCTGTCGTTTGTTCGATCCTCAGACAAACAAGGTGATCGTTAGGTGGGATGTTGTTTTTTATGAGAGAGATACCCTAGGACAGTCCTTCGATGCACACACCTATCGTTCTGTTATAGGAAAACTTCTTTGGTCAATTCACGCTAGGCTAGATTTAGCTTACTCAGTTGCATACTCAGTTAGTATTCCACAGCACCTAGGATGTTACATTGGATTGCATGTTTTCGTATGTTGCGTTATTTGCGGTGTACTTTTTCTTATGGCTTGACATATGGTTTTGGTTTATGTTTGCAAGGGTACACTGATTCTGATTGGGCAGGAGATCTTGACACCCGGCGTTCCCATGGTAGAGCTACCTCTTTACTTTGGGCACGGCTCCCATTTCTTGGTCCACCCGTAAGCAAGAGACGGTGGCGGCTTCCACGGCCAAGGCTGAGTACTGGGCTCTCTTCGATGGCACCATCGAGGCCATCTATCTGAGGAGTTTACTAGCGGTGCTTCATTTTCCATAAGACTCTCCCACAATTGTCTACTACAACAACCAGAGTGCCATTGCCCTTGCGGGCAATCCGATCATCACACCACAAACACGACATGTGGGAGTCCACTTCCCCTTTTCCAGAGAGCAGGTTGAGAGGCACTATTCACCTAGAGTTTGTGCCTTCATTAGATAATTTTGTAGATATCTTGGCCAAAGTGGTCAACCGGATGGTTCTTCAGTACTTGCTACCCAGGATTGGCTTGGGTACACCCTCCCCTACTTCAGCTTGACGGAGAGAGGGTGCTTCCCTCTTGCTTTCCCTTCCAGTTTGAGAGGGGGCGGCTTCTACTATTGATCGTGACAGTGATGATGCTTATAGTTTTTAGACATTATGTTTACTTATTCTTTTATATTGTATTATGGGATTTGTAACTTCATCCGCACTGTCAGGATGACCACTTGATTGTAAAAGGGCACTTGGACAAGTGAACAATTCCCTTGCGAGGGCACTGTCCCAGTGGCACCGTTGCATAGCATATTGCATGATCATGACATCTTGCATCTCCCTTTGCATTACCCCATGCATTGGCATTATGTTCATGTAAACATGCATCTGTGCACATTTATCCCTTTTCGGTCTTTTGGAGTGGTCGACTCTAGGATCCACCATATTTGTAGCATAACACATGGTAGTTCTCCTAACGGCAGTTTCCCTACCCTTGCTCGCTTGCTTTTCTTGTCTTGCTAAGCCCACCATCATCTTTTTTTTGCCTCTCACATATTCAACACATGATTGGCACATACACTCACTTTTATCATCCTTAGGCACTTATCCTCCTCAGTGCGACGGATTGGCTTGCTAGTTTTGTGAATAACTTGGGTTTAAAACTCTCTTTATCTTTTCCTATCTGTCACTTAATCGGCCGTTGCCCCTATATTACTTATGTATTTTCAAAACATTTTTTTAAAAAAAGACAACAAAACAAACAAGTCCATTGTTGATTCATCCGCCTTTGTAGGCCTTGGTAGGCCCTTGGGCAGCCGACGAGCACCCTTGGTCCGATGCCCTGACCTCTTTGGGGTGATCACTTGGGCTCCCTTGGTAAGATATTCATTGCCTCTATAGTCTTGGTAGGCCACTAGGCAGCTGATGTGCACCTTTTGTCCGATGCCCTGGCTGCTTTGGGATGGGACACCTTGGGGTAAATCAAAATTTAGGTTGGCCTACTTTTCTCGCCCTATTTTGGGCCTGAGAGGGGGTGTTGTGCTAAGAAATGCACTTAGCCACTTAAATAGCCCCAAAACATACTTATTTTAGGCTTATTTTAGCCAAAACCCTAAAACGGGGAGCGGATCGAGAAAGTTAAGTGGGAGAGGATCTATAAACCTAATTTTCTATAAATTGGCAGCCAGCCCTCCACTCTTTCACAATCTCATTTTTGCAGGTTTCAGGTGTTACCAGCTTGCTGCCCACACCCCGGTCATGGAGGACATCTCAGCCCCCTTGCTGTCCATCACTGTTCCCTACAGTCTGGCGGCTGTTTCTAGCCCTCCACACACTGATTGCTACTGTTTCTACCTGGCGGACTGACTAGTGTTTATCTGCACTGCTATCATACAGCCTGCCACACCAGCAAATTGCTGCGTTTGCAAGCTTCAATTGCCGCCGTGATAGTTTTCTCTTCTTTCTGTAGTCATTGCAGTCTTCCTCTCTCCTACAGGTTGTCCTGTCTGCGTTTTCAGACTTTCTCTCTCCTACAGGCTCTGTTTTTAATCTTTCTCTCTCTTGCAGACTGTCCTACCTGCGTTTTTAGTATTTCTCTCTTGTAGGCTCCGTTTTTAGTCTTTCTCTCTCCTCACTGCTGTCTGCATCAGATCCAGCTTCTCACTGCTGCGTTTGCTGGTGTTCGACATCTGGAGGCTGCCTTATTGCGATTCGAGATCCGTTTGGAGTACAACACACTCTCCAGCTCATTACCCCTACCCTGATCCTAGAGATACAGGAGTTCGAGGTTCAGTATTCATTCACTGCATAGTGTATTTGCTGCATGAGCATCATATTATTAGTAGTCATATCATTTCATTTATTCAGTGTGTTCATTGTCTCTAAGTTACTCTAACCCTAACCCTAACTTTGTTCTTTTTATCAATCTATGCTTTGTCGTACGGTTTCTGTTTATGTTTCTGTGTTAGGGTATTTTTCTTTACAGGGGCTACCTTTTTTTTTTTGTGCAGGTCATTCTATTTACAATGTTGAAATTGACGTGGAGTTTCAGGCTACTATGGACAATAAGGTCCCCGTGTTGTTGGATCTTCCTTCAAATCAAAAGCTTAATGGGGAGAATTACCGCATCTGGCATGTAATGATGCTTGCTATCTTAAGAGTCTTATGATTTGGTGGAGCTTGTGATCGAGCTATAGACCGTCCTATAGCTTGTGATCCCTCCAAGCCTTCTTCAGGTGAGAAAGCTGAGTTGATGAAGGTATAGGTGCATTGGGACAAATTGAATGTCCACATCCGTTCTTTCCTCTTTCTCTATTGTCCTCTAGCCATCATTGTTTACATCAAGCAATTAACTATTGCTCGAGACATATGGTTGGAGCTTGATCAGATGTACAATCGAATAACCGAGATGAAGCAAGTGTCCTTGGAGGTTCATATGGAAACTTTAAGTCCTAACAAGTCTTCTTCTACGCAGGAGCATGTTAATAAGCTTCA